>NW_021824838.1:25000-37500 GCF_006345805.1 Octopus sinensis | reverse complement strand
GCAAATTCTTTTGGAAGATTTCCATCGATTGAAAAATCCCAAAGTTGTACACTAAAATATATATACATATATATATATGGAGAGTTTACGAAAAAAACAAAAGACAAAGACAGTTGGTGTACAAAACAAACATGTATTAGTATAACGCTCGGGAATAGAAAAAGTCTTTTGCGTTTCGAGCCTATGCTCTTCTACAGAAAGGGATACAGAAAAAACAAGGAGAGAAAAAAATGTGTGTAGTAGCTAACGATCTATCATATATAAATGTGTAACAGTGAAACAATCGAAAACCAATAGACATTTATGTTTGTATCTATAGATCTAAGCAGATGTTTACTGATGTAATTAAAAAGTTCGCTTGAAGCTTCAGGTTCGATCGTTCTGTGCGACAGCTTGGGTAAGCGTCTTTTACTACTGACTGCGGCCCACTAACCAAGTGGGATCTGTGGTCCACTAACTAAGTAAAATCTGTGACGTAGAAATTGCATTGTGGTGTCGCTGATGGACTTCTGCTGGGTAGAGTGATTTAAGTGAGATTTGACTGCTATTTCTAGGAGATCGAGTGACCGCATGAAGAATTTCAACTTAAATTTTGTTGTGTTCTTGTCACTCTGAACAGCCTCGTTCTGATCGCTTTCTTTCTCCTCCAACATTTTCCTTGCATCACCCTTATTCCTGCCCTTGTTTATTTTCACTAACCTCAGTTTATTTATCCATCAATATCAGTTGATGTTTCATATCTCTCTCTCTCCCTCTTTCTCTCTCTCTCTTTCTTTCTCTCACTCTCCCTCTTTCTTTCTCTCTCTTTCTCTCTCCCTGTTTCTCTTTCTCTCTCTCCCTATTTCTCTGTCTCTCTTTCTCTGTCTGTCTCTCCCTCTTCCTCTCTCTCTCTCTCCGACGACGACGACGACGAAAAGGTCTGCCCGACACATTAAAAACTCTCCCCTTGCAATTTATTCCTTTAAAAAGAAATCCTTTTGTACGCGGTGAAGAACGAGAATCAAAATGGCGACTTGTATATTCATTGCATATTTATTTTAAACACGTTCCGGCAGATTCGAACGCGAATATGCTAATCGCTGTTATGTTTCGCCACAAGAGAACAACATCTCCTTTCAAACGAATGTGGGTTCAGAATACACTCAATTCATTAGCAAAAGGAGACGTTGGGACACCCGGTGTTTCGGTATACTTGTGTTTCCTCAGTCACAGCTACCTTCACTAATGAACCTAACAAGAGTTTGTGGCTCTCGTTCATAAATTTAATAAATAATTTCTCTGCTGATACGCACTGATATCTCCTAACCAATGATAAATCATAATTTACGGTGAGCAGCGAAGGTGAAAATTATGATTCGCGTATTCATTCTTAATACATTCCGGCTGATTCGAGCGTGAATATGCTAATCGCTTTTATGTTTCGTCATTGAAGAACGACTTCTCCTTTATGACAAGTTCATTCGTTCGTGTATCCTGTTCTTTCAACGATTTTTGTATCGCGTTTTCACATCAAAAGTTTCTAGAATTTTCTTATTTTTCTATGTAACAAAAAGTAAAGTTGATTTCTCTCTCTCTAACCGCTCAGTCGAAGTCGACTCTCGGTCACTCGTTGGATCAGTGTCCTCCAGTCAGTTCTATCCTGGGCCGCTTCCTTCAGACTGGCCATGTCCATTCCGGTATCACCCCTGATGATGTCAAGCCAGCGGGTTCTTGGTCGGCCTCTTCCTCTCTTGCCACTGACCATTCTGAGCATGATGTCCTTCTCCAGGGATTCTCTCCGCATAATATGACCGAAATATGCTAATCTAAGCTTGGTGATCCCAGCTTCTAGCGACATTTTCGGCCTTATCTGCTTAAGTTGATTTAGTATTTCTGATTCTTAAATAAAACAGATAAATGCCAAGATATAAGGTTTCGTGACAATATCGATTGATTACTTTAATTTGTAATGGACAAAACAATGGGGGGGGGTTATTTTTTTTAAAAATGACTCCAAATGAAGACGTTCGTTTCATCTTCATAACGATACTAATGTGCTACTCCTCAGAATTCATAACGGTACTAAAGTGGTACTCTTCGAAATCGGAAACTTCGTTGCAATTCAAGCGTAGTACTCCTCAAAAATGAAACTTCGTCGTTACAATAATAGCGTAATGCTTTTCAAAATTGACAGCTTCATTACGAAACTGTGGTCCTATTTAGAAATGATAGCTTTATTATGATCCTGACGTAATACTGCTAAAAAAATTACTGCTTCCTTGCAACACAAGCGTAATATATATATATATATATATATATATATATATATATATAGCTGAGGTTGTCTGTGTATGGCAGGTTTGGTAGCCTTCAACTAACACTATCTCCTCCGAGACCCTGCGGTGCAAGTTGACCAAAATTGAGAGTATGATAGAAGAAGGCTTGCTCTTCATTCCGTAGAAGAAAAACATTCAAATCGGACCATGTTAACACCAAAAATTATTTACATCAAAAAGGTGCTTTTTTTCTATGAAAATCCCTATGTTTTACGATTTTTTTTACTGCTGTGTCGCCATTTTTCAGTGTATTTCAACCAGAAAAATGTTCACTTAAAGAGAATAACAAGCTACATAATGCAAAATTTTTACTTTTTAAAACTTCCAATTCTAAAGGGTCGAAACAAACCCGAGCAACGCCGGGCGATACTGCTAGTACTCCCTAAAAGATAACTACTTCGTTACTATACTATCCTGGTGCTTCTCAAAAATAACAACTTCGTTACAATATTAGCGTCGTAATTCCGTACAAATATCAGCTTTGTTACGACAAAAACGTCGATTGGCAGCTTTCCTACGATACAAGCTCAGTAATTCTCCAGATTCTGAGTAACATTCACAGAAACTTACCCAATGTCAGTGGTAAGACTTCCTTTTATAACGTTGTGTATTATTATAATGCATTAGAAAACAGTAGTTTCGTAGACAAGACTCATCAAATTAAAACGATATTTCTGAAATGGATATCAACATTACGAAGTTTCTCAGTTATAATTATTAACCGATTTGAACTTTGCTTTCTCAATTTTGAGCATAAATTTATTGCCTGTTGCAGTTTGCAAAAATTGTAAAAAGATTAGCAATGTGAAATTCTTGTGACGTTTTGTGAAACTTCAACTCCCCACCACACACATAATGTAGAAATGAACTTACCCTTTATATATCAGTTGAAACATTCCGTCTATTCCAATGGTCATCGTCTTGTCAACCCAGCCGCCAGGTGACACCAGCTTTTTGAATCCTCGACTAAAATTACAAACGTTCAATTGTTCATCGCTTTTAAAATGTCGCATCCAATATTTATTACGCTTAATTGCACATCAAATAATACACACACACACACACTTACTCACACACACACACACACACGTAAAAGGCATTCAGCACACTTTGTAAAGTTGTTGGCGCTGGGAAGGCACCCAAACGCAGAAACCATGCCACAACAGACAATTGGAGTCTTGACAACTCCTGTCAAACTGCCCAACCCATACCAGCACGGAAAACAGACGTTAAACGATGATGATGATGATGATGATGATGATGATAATGATATATATATAGAGAAATAATTAAGATTCAGTTGAATTAGGTACTTAAGTTGAAGCACGAAGTCAGTCCGGTATTATCCGCACACCTCGAAGTAAGGTGAGTAAAAACAAAATAAGCAACAGGACATCAAGTAGTGATGCAGTACGACCGTTTCAAACGGTTCCATTTAATAGAACAATGCAATCATTACTTCAATTTAAATACAATGCTATCTTCAGCTGCACAAATAAATAAATGGAATTTTAACCAGTCGGACACATTAATATAATTTTTCTCAAATACTTTAACAGAGCAAGAAGATGGAAGAAATTCATGTTGTCGCTATTGTAGCTAAGAATAGATAAAATTTTCTCTATATTAACATCTTAGGTTTCTTAGCGTCTTGCCCCTTTAACTGGTAATTAACATCATGATTTAAAGTCTTCTCCTACCCAGCCTCTTTTTATAGACAGTTATTTATATCCATTTGACTACTACTAATGTTTTCTTTCCTCCCTGAGGAAAAGGGATACATAGAACAATATTTATGACCATTCCTAGCCATGAGCTGTCAACTCACTCTTGTCCTTTATTCTAAAAGAAATGGATCACAATCCTTTACAAGCTATGACTCCAATGGGCTTCATACGATTCTTGGAAGTGTAGTCTAGTCTTAGCTACAATAGCGACAAAATGAATTTTTTCCACCTTCTTGCTCTGTTAAAGTATTTGAGAAAATTATATCAATGTGTCCAACTGGTTAAAATTCTATTTATTTATTTGTGCAGCTGAAGATGGCACTGCGTTTAAATTGGTGTAATGATTGCATTGCTCAATTAAACGGAACCGCTTAAAACGGTCGTACTGCATCACTACGAGTATAATTTCGGTTAATTAAAAATTGTTTTGTCTCACTAAATTGCTAATGTTAGCTGTCTCTTAACTTTAGATTTAGATCGCTGAGCTGAGAAGAGAAAGAAACTTACCTGTTGATTGCCAAAAGGAATAGTGTGTGAGGTGCCAATAGCTTGTAGAGAGGATGAGACACGGATATATTTCTGTGCATGGCAAGAATAACCCCTTCCATTAATAAATGAGTCAAGCCTACAAAATAGAAAAAAACTTCTTAATCTTCTTAATCTGCTAATGTTGATTATTTATCTATATTTCTGTGATAAGTTACTGTTAATACAATATTTTGTAATATTAGCGCAATAGCTTTCTGAGTTCAAATTCCGCCGAGGTCGACTTTGCTTTTCATCCCTTTCGGGGTCGATAAAATAAGTCAGTGCCGGTCAAGCATAGGAATTGATGTAATCGACTTACCCCTACCCGAAATTGCTGGCCTTGTGCCAAAATTTGAAACAGATATCAGTACAATAGGCCGAGTTGTAAGAGAAGAAGGCCATAAACTTTGTTCAAACTATCCATCATATCCAACCCTATTCCTGAAACGGGTGTCAAGATAGAATCTCCTCAGGCATTCATAGGACCCTTTCAGAAACATCTAGTATTAAACTTTCCACGGACGAAATACTTATTTCTTTACTTCCCACAAGGGGCTAAACACAGAGGGGACAAACAAGGACAGACACACGGATTAAGTCGATTATATCGACCCCAGTGGGTAACTGGTACTTAATTTATCGACCCCGAAAGGATGAAAGGCAAAGTCGACCTCGGAGGAATTTGAACTCAGAACGTAGCGGCAGACGAAATACGGCTACGCATTTCGCCCAGCGTGCTAACGTTTCTGCCAACTCGCCAATAATAATAATTAATAATATAATAATCAATAATAATAATAATAATAATACCCAAGTGCACAAGAGACTGGTGGAAACTGGAATCAGCCAGATTATACCACATTTTAGCAAGAGTCCAAACGTAATGATCGTCCGTAGGAAGAAATATCTAAAGAAAAAATAAATAACATGAATCCAATTAGACGAATATATATTGTTACAGACAAGAAATAGTATTTCACATATATACACACGTTCCATATATATATATATATATATATATATATATATATATTATATATATATATATTGATAGAAATGATAAGACAACAAAAGAAAGAAAGAGACCTCGATATTATGTAAATAGAGGAATTTATCAGTGAATATATGTGACAATTATTCGGTAGCCAAGATAAAACTCCGAGTTTTGGATGCCGAGGTGGAATTCCACGCCGCCATCTTTTCAGTTATGCGGCCATCGGAAAAAAGGCAGGCAGGCAAGCAGGTAGACAGACAGGCAGAGCGACAGTGTCAAGCAAACATGGAGAACGAGAATGAGTTTAGTGTATTGGAAACGAAGGGAGAGATACTGGATGGAGACGAAGTCTGATTGGCAAGTAGACACACGTGTAGAGAGAGAGACAGTGTGTGTGTGTGTTGTGTGTGTGTGTGTGTGTGTGTGAGTGAGTGAGTGTGCGTGTATGTGTGTGTGTAAGAGAGAAAACAGAGGGAGGAGAGGCGGGAGGTAGGGAAACAAAGAGAAGGAATGGGAGAAAATTTTGGTGGAACGATTATTTTGTCAACGAAGAGACCCCTACGTAGAATAACACTCTTGCACTTTAACGAAATGTCCCATCCGCACCACAAGAGTCTGCAAGCGTCTGCAAATATGTCTGAGCAGAAACCGGTGGAGGCGTTCCACGTGTGACGACTACTAAACCGACCCTTCCACGTCTGGCTGAAGGAATACCTGATAACGCGTCTTTCTTACGCAAACACAGATGTCTGCGGAATACACAACCACTGACAGCACAATGCAGTGAATCGGATGTTTCCGTCAATCAAATAACTGGAAGACTGATTAACCAATAATCATCATTATAAACATCTGGTGTCAGTAAAAATTACACCAAACTGAAATACTCAGAGTTTTACAGAAAAAAAAAATCATGGCGTAGAATAATTCACTAAATTTAAATAAAATATACATTTGGTTACAAGAAAATATTCTAGAAAATTCTTACAGGATTATCTGGTCCCTTTTGCTGCTGCAGCTGTATGGCAATTGGCACCAAATCGTCTTTGGAATTCAGCATAAATAACGCAATTGGAACACACATCTGTAATTAATTATGCCAAGTGAATAACAATCAAAATCTCAATCAATGAATAGATTTGGGAGATTGGAACGAAAGTAGAAGATGAGATCCAGCCTTAACTCTTCTTATTTTGGTAGAAAATACAATTTCTATGAGTTGGGTGTTCATGAATAGATTCACATCAAAATGGAATTAACAAGGGAACCTTGAAATTTTTGCTTCATAAAGGATCAGAATATATATTCACACATACTCTCATGCACGTATATCGGTATATAGAAGAAGGCGGCGAGCTGGCAGAACCGTTAGCACGCCGGGCGAAATGCGTGGCCGCATTTCGTCTGTCGCTACGTTCTGAGTTCAAATTCCGCCGAGGGCGACTTTGCCTTTCATCCTTTCGGGGTCGATTAAATAAGTACCAGTTACACACTGGGGTCGATATAATAGACTTAATCCGTGTGTCTGTCCTTGTTTGTTCTCTCTGTGTTTAGCCCCTTGTGAGTAGTAAAGAAATAGGTATATATAACGTTGTGTGTATGTGTGTTTGTAATGTAATACACATTCATAACCGGAACGGCGCTATGTATAATGTTTTACCTCGGACAAATTTCTCAAAGAAAACTGTGTATTAAAAATCATAGGATTCGCTCAGAATGTCGCCGGCGAATCGTCAGACACCGGTGTTTCGATTTTATTTCATCTCCTCCAAACACCTTGGGTATTCCAAGGTCAATTTCAGGGCGTTTGTTACTATTTCTATGTCAATATATTGTCCGCTGGCTCTGCGGACTTAGAAAGCAAATAAGAACCAGCGATACGAACAACTGGACAACTGTCTGTAAAACATTGTATCAGTAACATGTATTCTTCTAACCCAAGTTAGCATAGATAAATTGACGTAAAACTGATTGAACATGAGCTTACATCTAAATCTTCTCTATGTGTAATACCTTCCAAAATATCCAAATCTGTATAAAATAGTCGTTTTTTCTTGATCAAATCTTCCAGCGTTTCTCCTTTCAGGACCGGTTTCAGAACCTCATCATCCACACCAAGTCTACAATAAATAAAAACAAAAAGAAAACAAATGAAAAGGCAACAGATGCAGGAGAACATGTGTTTCGAGAACATTTTTTATTTATTTTTCTTATACAGAAAAATACAGAGGATTTAAATTCGCCGACTTCAGTTTAGCTAACTTCTTATAGCAGAAAATTATTTGTATCAAGGAAGATAAGGCGCAGGAGTGGCTGTGTGGTAAGTAGCTTGCTAACCAACCGCATGGTTCGGGTTCAGTCCCACTGCGTGGCATCTTGGGCAAGTGTCTTCTACTATAGCCCCGGGCCGACCAATGCCTTGTGAGTGGATTTGGTAGACAGAAACTGAAAGAAGCCTGTCGTATATATGTATATATATATAAGTGTGTGTGAATATGTTTGTGTGCCTGTGTTTGTCCCCCTAGCATTGCTTGACAACCGATGCTGGTGTGTTTACGTCCCCGTCACTTAGCGGTTCGGCAAAAGAGACCGATAGAATAAGTACTGGGCTTACAAAGAATAAGTCCTGGGGTCGATTTGCTCGACCAAAGGCGGTGCTCCAGCATGGCCTCAGTCAAATGACTGAAACAAGTAAAAGAGGTCTCTTAATCCTTCAAAAATAATCATCTTGGTTATTGTGACTCAATAACTCCACCTGGTGTCCGTGACCGAAGAGAAGATAACTACTCCGAAATGCTTTCATCTCACAATATTTTCATCATTTATTGAAACTGTCTTTCATAGAATATTTTTTAAAACATAGATTACTATCCGACCATTACCTCTCGTCACAATAAGAAAATCGAAGCTAAAAAGGTGTCCGCTGGCGCTGCGAGTTGATCTAAATATATACACACCATTTGTCAACAAACGGGATGTGTTTTCCGGGACAAAACGTAGTGAGTAGCTTGTTCACTGGTTCAAACGTGCCTCAAGCATATTCAAACTGATAATAACATTTTAATAATTCTGGTTCACTTGGTTAAAAGAAACTATCTTAAGAAGGATAAGTTCGTATGGTGTAGGATGACATCGAAACGATTTTTTCATAGAATAATTCCGTTAATATATTGGGCTGGTGCATAATTATTGCGACTTTTTTCAATAAATTTTATTCAACAAAAACAATAACATGTAACAAAAACATCTTTAAATGATTATTCCGGAGAATATTCACCATCTACTTCAATTACTGCTTCCTACTTGCTTGGCAGACGGTCAGACCGTCATTTAACGATGTTTTTGCTAGATATTGCTATTGTTTTTGTTGGATAAAATTTGTTGAAAAAAAAAAAATGCCGCAATAATTATGCACCAACCCAATGTTTTCATCATTTATTGAAACTTTCATAGAATATTTTTTAAAACATAGATTACTATTCGACCATTACCTCTCGTCACAAAAAAAAATCGAAGCTAAAAAGGTGTCCACTGAAAAGTTGTGATACCCGCGCTGAAACAAAAATCGTGACGTTTTGACTTTGAAGAGAGGAAATTACTCGAAATGTTTATAGCAGCTCTAAGAACAGATTTACTAAAACCACTTGTAAATTATTATTTTTCTCTCTTTCTCTTTGACGAAAGCCCATCAAAACAAGATGCGGTATCGGCTCCACGTGGAATTCGAACTTAACCGAATTTTCTAACTTCCTGAAACGATAATTTAGCGACAGACGAGTCTGGTTTTCATTAATTGTTCTGAAAAGAATCTCGACTTACTTGGATGGTATTTCTTCACAGAGGGTAATTACTGTGGGATTGCAACCATTTAGACGTTGATATCCAAACCATGTATCTTCCCTCCAGAATTTAACAGACTATGGGATACAGAAAACAAGACCAGAACTGCTTCAGATATAGAAATAACAATAAGAAAGTAAAATATTGAAATCAAAGATATCAAGGGTGCATAAGGCCGACTGGGGATGGTAAATTGAAACCGAAAATAAGTGATGCGGCAAAGTTATTGTTTCAAACACAAGCGTATACCAAATCCACTCAAAATTGGAGAGGATCTGAAGAGGAAGACAATTGCCGAAGATGCCGCGCGGTAGGACTGAACGCGAAACCTTGTGGCCGGGAGGCAAACTCCTTAAACTCGCAGCCATACCAGCGCCTATAAACATCACTCACAAATTATGGTACAAAACGAAAGAGAAAAAAAGGGGCATTGAATATCAATATTTACATAAAAAATTTTAAAAAGTGATGAAAAAATACGCCATTGAAGTACACACCTCGGGTTCCGTAAGTTTTTCTTCTTGATAAACATTGGTTAAATCATCCAATGTCTTCCAGGAGTCTGTAATAATTCTGGTATATATTCCCCTCAGAATCACATCCAGTTTGTTCGTTAACATGTTCCACTGAAAGAGACGACAAATTTAGAGATTAAACGGTTTTATTGGTTAAAAAGAATTCGATTGATAACAATGTAAAATGTACTGGCATTCCGTCGGTTGCGACGACGAGCGTTCCAGTTGATCCGATCAACGGAACAGCCTGCTCGTGAAATTAACGTGCAAGTGGCTGAGCACTCCACAGACACACGTACCCTTAACGAGCTTCTTTCAGTTTCCGAATATTAAAATCCACTCACAAGGCTTTGGTCAACCTGAAGAAAACTAAATGCTAATGTCTCACGCAGTGAAACAAACCCGTGTGGTACCTCAGGCAAGTGACGTCTACCATAGTGTTTGGCTACACACATATTTTGAAGGACGGATGTTACCGACTATAACAAGTTCTGTAGTTGACTGGAACTTTTCATGGATCCTAGAGAGATGGAGGATAAAAAACGAACGCTGGCAGGGTCTTGTCTCTGAACAGAGATCCCGAGTTGTGCTAAATCTATTTTTAGTCGTTCAAACTTTTTGCTAGCCTCATAAAAAAAAAAGTCAATTCCAAATTTCCAAACCCCTTCTTAAGATGGTTTACGAAATATTCCACCCAAAGAATTAGGCTCGAATTAATCAATACCAGCAGTTTTGAAAGGATGCGGGGAGGTAGGGTGATACCATCGATTCTAGTTCTTGAAGGGTACTTTATTTTATCGACCAGGAAATGATAACTTAACCCCGGTGGAAATTGAACTCTGAACCTCAAGAGCCAGAATAAATACAGCCAAGCGTTTTGCCAGCCATCAAACGATTCGGCTTCCTCTCCCCTTTATAGATGCAAATTAATAATTCTTTCTAATTTTAGCACAAGGCCAGCAATTTTAGGTAAGCGGAAGGATGCAGTTTTTATACTCATTATCAGGAGTAATTAAGTCGATTACATCGGGCCCCAGCGCACAATTGGTACTTAGTTTATCGACCCCGAAAGAATGAAAGGCAAAATCGACCTCAGTGGAATTTGAAATCAGAACGTAAGGACGGACGAAATGCCGCTAAGCATTTTGTCCGGCGTTTTAACGATTCCTTTATGATAATAATAATGGATTCTAATTTTGCTACAAGGCTATTTCGGAGGACGGATCAAGTTGATTACATCAGCCCTAGTATATCACTGATACTTATTTCACTGACACCGAAAGGATGAAAGGCAAAGTCGACCTCGGGGGAATTTGAACTCAGAATGTAAAGACGGACGGAATAACTTTGAGCATTTTGACCGGCATGCTAACGTTTCTGCCAGCTCACCACCTTCGTAATCCTTTGTACCGGAGGCACGAGACCTCAAATCTGTGGGATGGGGACTAGTCCATTACATCGACCCCAGTGTTTCACTCGTACTTAATATATTGACCACCGAAGGGATGAAAGGCAAAGTCGACTTCTGTAGTATTTGAACTCAGAACGTAGCGAAGCATTTCGTCCAGCGCGCTAACGATTCTGCCGGCTCGCCGCCTTTAAAATCATAATAATAATAATAATAATAATAATAATAATAAGTCTTTCTACTATAGGCACAAGGCCTGAAATTTGGGTGAGGAGGAAGATCCAGTCGATTTGATCGACCCCATTGTTTCGACCCCGAAAGAATAAAAAGCAGAGTCACCTCGGCTGAATTTGAGCTCAGAACGTAAAGACAGACGAAATGATGATAGTAGTAGTAGTAGTAGTAGTAGTAGTAGTAGTAGTAGTAGTAGTGTAGTAGTAGTAGTAGTAGTGGTGGTGGTGGTAGCAGCAGCAGTAGCAGTAGTAGTAGTAGTAGTAGTAGTAGTAGTAGTAGTAGTAGTAGTAGTAGTAGTAGTTTCACGTTTTGGCAGAAAGCCTGCAGTTTCGATGGGAGAATTTACGTCGATTACATTAACTCCGGAACTTTCTGTGGAGTTTTTTCGAGTAAAACAAGAAATTCTAAGGAAATCATCATGCCAGAATCGCAATTTTAATTTCCTGTTAAAAACCATTTCCATTCCCCATGTGTAGATATGGTCGTGTATACATCCTTCATTCATCACTCCCACTTTATTTGATGCTAGAGTCATTAACACTGGGACCGGTTCACCTCGAACTATTTAAGTAAACGAGTTTGTGCTTGGGAAACATATTTGTTTACATGTTCACTAAATAGTTTTATGCTACTTTCTTCCGGCAGAAAGCTACAGATCCCTTATGATGACGGCAATCGTCATTATCTTCTAATTCCAAAACCGCTAGAATCCACCGTGCCTTAACCATGAGGGCTTAATTTCAAACCGAAGCTAAATATATTTATTAAACATAAGGATCTGATTCACACACACACACACACACACACACAAGAATTTTAGGGGCTTGAGAAATATGTATAACATGCTATTTTCCTCTTTTTTTTTCTGTAATTAACCAATTTCACTGGGATTGACTCCATTATATGAGATATACCGCACAACAGAATATTTTCAATCTA
>NW_021824838.1:0-20000 GCF_006345805.1 Octopus sinensis | reverse complement strand
AGGATGAAAGGCAAAGTCGACCTCGGCGGAATTTGAACTCAGAACGTAACGGCAGACGAAATACGGCTACGCATTTCGCCCGGCGTGCTAACGTTTCTGCTAGCTCGCCGCCTTTATATATATATATATACATGTATGTATGTATGTATGTATGTATGTATGTATGTATGTATGTATGTATGTATGTATGTATACATGCGTTGGGCTTCTTTCAGTTTCCGTCTACCAAATTCACTCACAATGCTTTTGGTCGGCTCGAGGCTATAGTAGAAGACTCCAGACCAAGGTGCCACGCAATGGGACCGAACCTGGAACCATCTAGTTAAAACCTTAACAAGATCTGATAACGGTGATAATATTTTCAATGGTAGTCATGTGGTACAACTAGAATCCATTAATTAAAAGTGTTAAGTAGGTGCTAATGACTGTCCGTTTACCAAAGTATTTTAAGTGCTTCGTTCACGTAACTCATTCGTTAACATAATTCTGCGGGGGTGGGGGTTGTGGTGTGGGGCGAGGGTGCAATTAATTTCGAAAATAATGAAGAATACAGTAAGAATAGAGTTTGATGTTATCATGCTGATGTTTGGAACGTAAATGAACATGAGATTGTAATGGACAGATTTAATTTTAGATCACTTTAAAAAAGGAAGTTTGTATCACAGAACCATAGTAACAAGAGCGGTCTCATGCAGTGAGATGTCAAAAGCTGCACGCCTCTTAGCCTGCTATTATCTGAGTCTGCATCAAGTCAATTAATCAGGGTCAATTGCAGACAGTTCAGTTCGTGTAAATATACAGAATGTAATATATTTGGAAACATGGTGGGTTGGGCCAACACTGGTCATTCGATCATGATTTGATAACCTCAAAAAAGTCATAAGAAAAATAAAC
This sequence comes from Octopus sinensis, assembly GCF_006345805.1. Classification (NCBI taxonomy): domain Eukaryota; kingdom Metazoa; phylum Mollusca; class Cephalopoda; order Octopoda; family Octopodidae; genus Octopus; species Octopus sinensis. Next base: position 19,106 of record NW_021824838.1, on the reverse strand, counting down.
ATATATATATATACATGTATATTTATAAATATATATATATATATTTATATGTGTGTGTGTGTGTGTATATATATATATATATATACACACATACATACATATACATATATATATACATATACATACATATATACATATACAAACATACATATATAACGGGAAGGTTTACGAAAATAAACAAAAGACGAAGGCAGGTGGAGTACAAACAAACAAATGTATTAGTATGGCGCTCAGGAATAGAAATAGAACAAGTCTTTTACGTTTCGAGCCTACGCTCTTCGACAGAAAGATACACAGAAAAGAAACAAGGAGAGAAACACGGAGAGAAAAAAAATGCGTGTAGGAGCTAACGATCTATCATGGTGTTATTCTTTTACTTGTTTCAGTCATTTGAATGCGGCCATGCTGAGGCACTGCCTTAAAGGGGTTTTAGTCGAAGAAATCAACCCCAGGACTTTTAGTAAAGGCGGTGTTCTAGCATGGCCGCATCAAATGACTGAAACAAATAAAAGAATAAAAGAACATATATATATATATATATATATATATATATATATATATATATATAGCGTAATGTGTGTATATATATACCACAATGCATACGCACGCACACACATTGCACACACATACATACAAAACATTTATATACACATAATTAATTATATATGTACGAAAGTACAATACGCATTCTTTAAAAATACAAGAAGATTACTATTTAAGTTGGCCAACTTCAAAACTGTTGTCAAGTTTTAATTTATGACTGTCAAAACTAAGACAAACAGTAAGGAAACACATAAGAAGATGGGGTGACTCAGTAAAGAAGCACCCCCCCCCGCTTCTACCGAATACTGGAAGTCAAGTATTTGTTTCTAGGATCTGACGAGTTAAAAACTAACAAAGAAATTGTTGTAAAGCACGTGCTTAAACAATCTGAGTTTATTATCAACGATATTATTATGGAAGTATATAGGTCAAAGTTTTGTGAAGAAGACAGAATACAAAAATCTCTTACTGCTTTTGATACCATCCCACCTGAGGCTTCTCTAGTTCAGACCAAAATATACAGCTAAAACTATCTCTAGTTCTAGGAAACATACCGTAAAATTCTGGTACATATGTTGAATTTCTCAGGCCAAAATATACAGCTAAAAAAGGTAGGCCCCACCTAAAACTATCTCTAGTTCTAGGAAACACCGTATTTTCTGGTACACACGTTGAATTTGTCAGGCCAAAATATACAGCTAAAAAAGGTAGGGCCCCACCTAAAACTATCTCTAGTTCTAGGAAACACCGTATTTTCTGGTACATAGGTTGAATTTGTCAGACCAAAATATACAGCTTAAAAGAGAAGAGCGACTTATATACTACGGCGACTTTGGAGGACCAACAAATCCATGTCAAATGCAAAAGAACTTGGAAAGATAGCGACGATGTTTGAATGTTTTTTTTACTCTGCACGTTTACACTATAAACTACGACGATTTGGATGCTGGGAAATACAATTTTCCCGGTTTTTAAAACTATTTAAATCAAGGTCGTCCATCAAAATTTCGTGTTAATATTTATTCCAAATTCGGCGGTGAGCTGGCAGAATTGTTAGCATGCCGGGCAAAATGCTTAGCAGCATTTCGTCTGACTTTAGGTTCTGGGTTCAGATTAGAATATTGAATAGAATATTATGCTGTATCTGTTCCCGCGCCCTACGCTCTGGGTTCAAATCCTTGCCGTGTTTATCCAGCTCTTTGCGTTCTGATTTCAGATGCTGACTTGGTCTGCTTGGATGGTAGATTTAATCTGGTTTAACCCCGCCACCTGGTCACATTGGGTACGTTTAGAGGAGTCCACTTTGTTGCACACATTCGGAGCAGTTCCCCGGTTTGAGGATAACTACCGTCCTCCTTCTTTCCCACCATGCTCGGGGACCCCGAAAAGTGTCATGGCCTCTGGTTTCCCTTCTCACTTAAAGGGGATATAAAAAAAAAAGATAAGAAAGAATTTTCCCACGCCGCAAATTATCTCTTACACTCGGCCTTCCATCGCCACTGACATTACAGAAATTATGATGCCGTTAGATAAATGTGTAATTATGTTATCTAACATAGCAGAATTATCTCACTTCTAATTAAATTAATTACAGAACTAATCTAAATTAATTACAAAACTAACGTGGAGATTGAGCCAGAACACAGAATATTGCGTTATTTACCTTCAGAGAAACTCTCACCAGGAGTCGCGAGGTTTAAATGCTTATGATAAATCCTCTCGGGGTAAGCAACTCAGTATTCTCTGTTCTAACACAACCTCCTCTTTTAAGTGGGGAATAAATATTACCTTTTAGTATTAGCACTGCTTCTGTCACCAGTAATTATATTTTGCAAAGCTAATAATATGAATGATAAATAGTTGGCTCTTAACCTTTTCAACTCGCGGGTCGGCTTTAGAAGGCACACTTTCGTTTAACTATATTCGTGGACTAGACTACCTGTGACCCGTTGGGTGACTGACGGTTCAGGTTATAAAACATTCACGGATTCACAAGGTAAAAATGAAGTTAATATTTTTATATTTTCCGTAAGTAAGGCGGCGAGCTGGCAGAAAAGTTAGCACGCCGGGCGAAATGCGTAGCCGTATTTCGTCTGCCGTTACGTTGTGAGTTCAAATTCCGCCGCGGTCGATTTTTGCCTTTCATCCTTTAGGGGGTCGATAAATTAAGTACCAGTCACTCACTGGGGTTGATTTAATCGACTTAATCCGTTTGTCTGTCCTTGTTTGTCCTCTTTGCGTTTAGCCCCTTGTGGGTAGTAAAGAAATAGGTATTTCGTCTGTCTTTACATTCTGAGTTCAAATTCGGCCGAGATCGACTTTGACTTTTATCCTTTTGGGGTCGATAAATTAAGTACCAATTACGCACTGAGGTCAATGTAATTGAGTACTCCCTCCACCGAAGTTTCTGGCCTTGTGCCAAAATTTGAAATCAACATTTTCTGCCACTCACTTGGCCTGTATTTATTCTGTCGTTACAAATACTTAAGCAAGTGTCTACGAAAGCCTTGGATTGACCAGAATCGGTGAGTAGAATTTAGTAGACGGAAACTGTAAAGAAGCCAGCCATGTGTGTGTATGTGTGGGGGGTGAGTGGGGGTGACAATTGTTGCATTCGGTATTCATATCTGTCCAAGTAATCCCTCTTTCGCACCCAGTGAGATTGTTGAAGTAAGTACCAGATAAAATCGATTGAATACCCTTGAAGGCGGTGGTCCAGCGTGACCACACATTCCAGTTGTGCGCGTGTGTGTGTGTGTGTGTGCATGAAGCTTGGCGGAATTTGGAGACTATATCAATAATATAACAAAAATAATCAATAAAAAAAGTGGCTGTACCCCAGCATGGCCGCAGTCCAATGACAAACCAAATAAAAAAAAATGACTGATATTCTAACTTAAGAAAATAGAAACCATCCGGAAATAGATGCTATTAATCGGGTGGTCACTAGACAAGTAATAACAGGGTAGGTTAGAAATAAACTGGAATGGTTAAATTAACATTATAAAATGAAAAAAAAGAACTAAAAGACGCTTCCCTCGATTAATTTTAATTAAAGATCAGCTGAAATTAATTAATGTCCAACAACAGTAGACAAGAGGGTTAGCAGCCATTATTTGAAACAAGCGGGGAACTCCACAATAATGGTACTGGCCCTCCGTCGGTTACAACGAGGAGTATTCAAGCTGATCCGATCAACGGAACGGTCTGCTCGTGAAATTAACGTGCAAGTGGCTGAGTATTCCACAGACACGTGTACCCTTAACGTTAAGGGAGATTCAGCGTGACAAGGTACAACTGATTTTTGCCAGCTGAGTGGACTGAGTGGACAGTCGCGCCAGTGCCTTTTGCACAATTTTTTTAAAAATTAAATTAAGTCCTTTTTTTTTTGTTTTCAAGTTAATAAATGGTTTTCTTGCTGACGAAGAGTCAGTCCCGAAACGTCAGATTCTTTCCTATTGAATAATACGAAATTATCCAAAACTCCTCAAGAACATCGTTAAGTTTTAAAATCTACATTCTTCGAATTCTTGGCGAAAGATTGTAAAAATATCGTTCGTTACATTCATGTTTCTTAATAACACACACACACACACACACACACAATAATTGAAAGAGTCTTTATGTGGTCACACGACATGCTAGAAACAACAGCAAAATCTCCCTCAAATCATATAACTATGTTAAGAAAAAATGACAAATCACATCGAGTAATTTAGTACCTTCTAAAGGCGTAGGCACAGCTGGGAGGTTGGGGGGTTAAGGTGCTTGCTTTGCAACCACATCGTTTCAGGTTCAAGCCCGGCAAGCTTCTACTGTGGCCCCGGGCCAACAAATATCTTGCGAGCGAATGTGATAGACGGAAGCTATATGGAAGCCTGTCAGGCATATATATTATATATATATATATATATATATATATCTATATATATATAATATATTATTACAATACATATACATATACATAAACATATATATGTATGTGTGTGTGTATGCGCGTGTATATGGTATGTATATATGAGTTTCTGTGTGCATGTGTGTCCCTCAATACCATGACAACCGGTGCTGGTTTGTTCATGTCTCCGTGACTTAGCAGTTCGCGTAAGGGTCTGACAGAATATGTACCAGACTTTAAAAATAAATATAAATACAAGGGTGATTTGTTCAGCTAGATACCTTTGAGGTTGTGCCCCAGCATGGCCATAGCCCAATAACTGAAGTAAAATAAAAATTATTATATATACACACAAACACTTTTTACATTTACATATATATATATGTAAATGTAAAAAACATACAAAATGTGACAAGAACGCAAAAACATTAGAAGACGATACAAAAAATACGGACGGAACATTCGAAGCCTTCGATCTTCAGTCAAGAACCGGATCTCTTCACAATTTCGATATATATATATTATATATATATTATATATATATATATAATATATATATATATATATATATATATATATATATATATACAATACATATACATATACATAAACATATATATGTATGTGTGTGTGTATGCGCGTGTATATGTATATGTATATATGAGTTTCTGTGTGCATGTGTGTCCCTCACTACCACTTGACAACCGGTGCTGGTTTGTTCATGTCTCCGTGACTTAGCAGTTCGGCTTAAGGGTCTGACAGAATATGTACCAGACTTTAAAAATAAATATAAATACAAGGGTTGATTTGTTCAGCTAGATACCTTTGAGGTTGTGCCCCAGCATGGCCATAGCCCAATAACTGAAGTAAAATAAAAATTATATATATACACACAAACACTTTTTACATTTACATATATATATATGTAAATGTAAAAAAAATACAAACTGTGACAAGAACGCAAAACATTTAGAAGACGATACAAAAAATACGGACGGAACATTCGAAGCCTTCGATCTTCAGTCAAGAACCGGATCATCTTCACAATTTCGAATATATAATATATATATTATATATATATATATATATATATATATATATATATATATATTTATTATATATATGTTCACCTCGCGAGTAAATGTTATTTGCTTGCTAAACTAAAGTCAGAGAAACCAATTGGTCCAGGAACTCGATGGTAAATTGTTTTTATTTTTCATTTCGTTCCTGTCGAATTTTATCCCTAATTGTTTGTGGTTATAGAACCTAGCTGTTCTTTCTAGCGTGTTGAATCCCACTAGTGGATTCCTTATGAGTTTAAATGTACACTATATATTATGACTATATATGTATGTATGTATGTATGTATGTGTATGTATGTATGTATGTATGTATGCGTGGCATCTTTGATATCTTCTAATATAGCCTCGGGACGACCAAACCTGTGAATGGATTTGGTAAACTGAAACCGAAAGAAGCCCGTCGCGCGCGCGTGCGTGTGTGTGTGTGTGAAGCACTTAGGCCGGTGTCACTGAGTTTTACGCCCCAAATGAATAAACGAAGCGAATTCGATACAAGATATAACGGAAATATAATTTGGTCTTACCTCATAAAAAAGAAAAAAATCTCCCGTTAAGTGTATTAGAACCAGAAAAAGCAAATTCCACTCATAAACACACCTGTTTATCAGATCTTTTTCTTCCGATGTTTATCTTAGCCTTTAATTGCTTCAATGTGTGTGTACACACTGAGAGACCCAACATATACATAGACACAGACACACGCACATACATACATACTTACGTAAAGAAAGAAAGAAAGAAAGAGAGAAGGAAAGAAAGAAAGGAAGAAAGAAGGAAGGAAGGAAAGAAATGTAGAGCACTGTATGGTTTGCCAAATATCTCTTTCTGTGTTCCAATTAAAATATATAAAACCAAAGAAAAAGACAGTTTCTGCGTAGATTACGATGACCCGTTAGAAAACAGCAACGAAATGTGTTCTCTGAGAGAAAACACTCTACCGCCCCCCCCCCTCTCTCTCTCCCTATCTATCTATCTCTCCCTATCTATCTATCTAATTATCTCTCCCTATCTATCTATCTATCTATTTATCTATCCCTATCTCTCTATCTCTTGAAGTGAGTGACATAGTTTGAGATTTTAAAAATTGTCTAAGACGAGATGGCCACGGATGGAATACTATTAATCGTAGGTCTCTCACTGGTTGTTGAGCTAAACAACAACAACATACATCACTGTAGTTTACTCGCAAGCAAAGTCCTCAGTGCCTAGATAACAATAATTCTAAATGCGTGGGGCTGGTGTGTGTTTGAGCGTAAAATACTAACATTTTATTTTTAATTACTTACCTTCACTTTCCCTGCATGCGAACTGGTAAAACGACCTTAACAAACGCGTTATATCATCCGATATGTGTGAACAGGAAGAAAACAAAGGAACAAGTGTGTGCGTGGGGTTGGGGATTTATGCAGAGAAAGGGAAAGGGTAAGGTAAAGCGACATTAAATGACGTAAGCTCCGAGTAATGTTCAAGTCGACTTCAAGCCTAAACTCTGACTTCAAACGCAGGATGTGATGGCCGCCTGAATGGGAATCGGCGACAGGAAAAAAGCTGGTATGTGTATACGAGAGTATAGGGCGGAGAAAGGGCGGTTCAGCACACACACATATTATATATATATATATATATATTATATATTGTAATGGAATAATTACTATGAAGTATTGTGTAGAATATATTGTATAAAAGATCGTGGTTGAGGCCAAAGAAATACGAAGTAAATGCAAGATAAATCACAAGAAAACAAATATGTGAGTTAATGTAGACTTCCTTTGAATTCAATATTTCGGGGTTATGACCCCATTTTCAAGAAATAGACGGATGTTGCCGATGCGCGTGTGTGTGAGCGCACATCGGCAACATTGTCAATTTCTTGAAAATGGGGTCATAACCCCGAAATATTGACTACAAAAGAAGTTACATTAATTCACATATATGTATGTATGTACGTGTATGTATATATATATATATATATATATATATATATATATATATATATATGATATATAGAGTGAGGTTCAAAAGTTGGTATACAGTATCATATCAACGTTATGATACTTAATTCATGAAAATTATTAGCAAATTAAAATAGTTAGCCTCATTTTTGATATTCTCAATACCATTAATCATAAGACATCAAATCATAATACATTTATCCTAACTGATAGCACTTTTATCAAAACTTTTAATCTTTTTGATAGAAATAAATGAGTATTGTACGTGTATTCTTTTAGTCATAACTGTATACCTACTTTTGCACCACCCTGTATGATTGTATGTTTGTGTGTATGTATGTATGTAATGTATGTATGTCTGTATGTATGTATGTATGTATGTATGTATGTATGTATGTATGTATGTATGTTCTCGGGGAGAGTCAGCGTGACACAGAGTGTGACAAGGCTGGCCCCTTTGTATTACATGTACGACAGAAACAGGAAGAAAGAGTGAGAGAAAGTTGTGGTGAAAGAATACAGCAAGGTTCGCCACCCATCCCGCTGCCCTAACTACTGGGTCATTGCGTTTCCATATTTATGTATGTATGTATGTATGTATGTATGTATGTATGTATGTATGTGTGTATGTATGTATGTATGTATGTATGTATGTATGTATGTATGTATGTGTGTGTGAGGGTGTGTGCGTGTAAGTTGGCGTTCTCTAATTATTATTCTTACGAGAGGATGAGTTAATTAATATATAAGGCCAATTAACGCCTCTCAGAGCATGTCAGAAATGTCAGTAGGTGAGCGCATCACTTAAAACATGGAAAGAAACACGTGGTAGAGGCGGAGGTGACGGTATAAACGAGGCAGAAACGTTAGCACGCCGGGCGAAATGCGTAGCCGTATTTCGTCCGCCGCTACGTTCTGAGTTCAAATTCCGCCGAGGTCGACTTTGCCTTTCATCCTTTCGGGGTCGATAAATTAAGTACTAGTTACGCACTGGAGTCGATATAATCGACTTAATCCGTTTGTCTGTCCTTGTTTGTCCTCCCTGTGTTTAGCCCCTTGTGGGTAGTAAAGAAATAGGTATTTCGTCCGCCGCTACGTTCTGAGTTCAAATTCCGCCGAGGTCGACTTTGTCTTTCATCCTTTCGGGGTCGATTAAATAAGTACCAGTTATGCACTGGGGTCGATATAATCGACTTAATCCGTTTGTCTGTCCTCTCTATGTTTAGCCCCTTGTGGGTAGTAAAGAAATAGGTATTTCGTTCGCCGCTACGTTCTGAGTTCAAATTCCGCCGAGGTCGACTTTGTCTTTCATCCTTTCGGGGTCGATTAAATAAGTACCAGTTACGCACTGGGGTCGATGTAATCGACTTAATCCGTTTGTCTGTCCTTGTTTGTCCCCTCTGTGTTTAGCCCTGTGGGTAGTAAAGAAATAGGTATTTCGTCTGCCGCTACGTTCTGAGTTCAAATTCCGCCGAGGTCGACTTTGCCTTTCATCCTTCGGGGTCGATTAAATAAGTACCAGTTACGCACTGGGGTCGATATAATTGACTTAATCCGTTTGTCTGTCCTTGTTTGTCCTCTCTGTGTTTAGCCCCTTGTGGGTAGTAAAGAAATAGATATTTCGTCTACCGTTACGTTCTGAGTTCAAATTCCGCCGAGGTCGACTTTGCCTTTCATCCTTTCGGGGTCGATTAAATAAGTACCAGTTACGCACTGGGGTCTATGTAATCGACTTAATCCGTTTGTCTGTCCTTGTTTTTCCCCTCTGTGTTTAGCCCCTTGTGGGTAGTAAAGGAATAGGTATAAACGAGGCAAGTGCAACTGTTTTTCGATAAGCGGGCCGTATGATGCATGGATCAGCAGCAGGCGGGCCGTAATACTAAAGAATTCAATGCAATTTTATTGTCAGGCGTCCCATTTTGATAGTTCCACGGGCCGCACTTTGCCCATGACTGGCATCACCTTTTTTTAATACGGAAAGATCATTCAATGAACGTGGGTCCATTGAGAGATCTGTCAGTATTAAAAAAATGTAATGTGGTGGGACGGGATATTTGGGAGCGAGTATGTTTAGCAGGGCTTTTGGAGGGGGCGGCTTTTACTTTTCAGTTATCAGACTATTCAGTCATCCACGCAAATGCACACGCATGCGCACACACACATATACGCTCGCATGTTCACTGTCGCTCGTATTCACATAGATGTTCCTTCTCATGTATGTGTATGGGCGCTGGGGTGGCTGCGTGGTAAGAAGCTTCCTTCCCAAGCCCATGGTTCCGGGTTCAGTCCTACTGCGTGCAACTTTGGGTGAGTGTCTTCTACCAAAGCTTTGCGGATGGATTTGTTTGATGGAAACTGAAAGGCGCAGGAGTGGCTGTGTGGTAAGTAGCTTGCTAACCAACCGCATGGTTCCGGGTTCAGTCCCGCTGCGTGGCATCTTGGGCAAGTGTCTTCTGCTATAGCCCCGGACCGACCAATGCCTTGTGAGTGGATTTGATAGACGGAAACTGAAAGAAGCCTGTCGTATATATGTATATATATATATATGTGTGTGTGTGTGTGTGTGTGTGTGTGTGTGTGTGTGTGTGTGTGTGTGTTTGTGTGTTTGTGTGTGTGTGTTTGTGTGTCTGTGTTTATTCCCCTAGCATTGCTTGACAACCGATGCGGGTGTGTTTACGTCCCCGTCACTTAGCGGTTCGGCAAAAGAGACCGATAGAATAAGTACTGGGCTTACAAAGGAATAAGCCCCGGGGTCGATTTGCTCGATTAAAGGCGGTGCTCCAGCATGGCCGCAGTCAAATGACTGAAACAAGTAAAAGAGTAAAAGAGTAAGCCCGTCATATGTGTGAGTGTGTATTTGTTATAGTAAATATGTGTGTGTGTGTGCGTGTGTGTGTGTGTGTGTGTGTATGAATTTTGCAAAGTTGGATCGTCGGCGACTAATCTGGCAACCTTGCGTGATTCTAGCTCGAGACACGGCAGGTTAGCAACAGCTGCTCTCAAAGAGCGGAGGAACTCAGAGTAATCAGAGTCACTCAATAATGCGCACACACGAACATTGAATGTGTGTGTGTGTGTGTGTGTGTGTGTGGTTAGTGGTATGTTTTCATTTCTTACAAATGAGACATGGAAGGAATGAGCAGCCTCTGTCTTCAAGCTTTCAAGTGGCAGTCGGCCAATACAGGAAACTGGCGCTCGTTGTGACATAACTTCATATATGGAAATATGTGGTTCTATGTGTGGTGTGTGTGTGTGTGGTGTATGTGTGTGTGTGTGTGTGTGTGTACTTATAAATCTATGTAATAAATTATGTGTGGATAGATACATACAGAGATAGATAGATAGATAGATAGATCGAGTTCAACAAATGAATAGAAATAGCCTTCCTGATAATTTTTCTATTTAAACAATTAGATATTCCTAAGTCATTAAAACACCTAATAACTTATAAACGTTTAATTATTAAAGTGGCAAACTTACCAGAAAGGCAATTTCTTTTCATTTTTTTCAAATATATAATTCTGTACCAAGGACGTTCTCTCTCTCTCCCTCTCCCTATATATATATATATATTTCTAGGATTTTAATCATTTCTGTGGGAGATTTTGGGACGTAACATCCGCGATAGTCGAGGGAATACTGTACCTCAGGAAGTAGTTTTCCTCTTCATTTTTTATTGTTCTTCCCAGCATTTCGCGCCCAATAATAAAAATTGTTGTAGGGGACAACTTCCGGTAGGGTATTCCTCGGTCTTCTGAATGACATCACCCTTCCATCTCAACAGAGTTATGTGATCTGAATGAGATTTGGTTGTTGTTTCTAGCAGATGGAGTGACTGCGTAGAGGTTCCGTTGTCGTTGGGTCAATAGTTTTGAGAAAAGTCGATTCGGCTTTCTTTTAAGATAAGAGATAGATAACCTCTGACCTATGTTGCTAGGCAACGACAAGAGACGAGCAAATATTTCTGGAGTGTTCGTTGTCATGCTCCCACTCGGAATAATTTATCGGAAATATATTTGCATATTCATATAATTCATTGGTTCAGAAAACGAAAGAGGGGGTGGGGAGACGGATGTGAAGAGAAAGAGAGAAAGAAAGAACCAAGAAGTATTGATGTTGTTGTTGTTGTTGTTGTTGTTGTTATTATTAGTCTAACGAATTTATTAGAGTAGATCAGACCATGAGAGGGAGAGAAAGGGAAAGAGAGGCGGAAATGAGGAGAGTAGAAAGAGAGAGAGAGAGAGAGAGAGAGAGAGAGGAAGAGGAGGAAGAAGAGGAGACACACAGATGGGGAATGAGAGACAGAAAATATTAGCCTGGCAATATACATTCATTTATACCAAATTACATGTGTGTGTGTATAAAGATAGGTAGAGAGAGAGGGAGAGAGAAAGAGAGAGAGGAATAAAAAAGGAAGAAAGAGATGGAAGAAGAACGTTAGAGAAACAGCGTGCGAGCGGAGAAGGAAAGAAGAGAGAGAGAGGAAGGAAGGAAGAGAGAGAGAGGAAGGAGAGAAGAGAGAGAGGAAGGAGAGAAGAGAGAGAGGAAGGAGAGAAGAGAGAGAGGAAGGAGAGAAGAGAGAGAGGAAGGAGAGAAGAGAGAGATGGAAGAAGAACGTTAGAGAAACAGCGTGCGAGTGGAGAAGGAAGGAAGAGAGAGAAGCGAGGGAGAGGAAGGGGAGAAGAGAAGAGAGAAGAGAGAGAAAGGAGAGAAGAAAGAGAGAAGTGAGAGAATGTTGAGCAATAAAGTCGTTGATTGTTAGATCTGTATTGTCCTGGGACTTATCTCTAAAGTTCTGACCAGCAGAGTTTTAGACTGAAACTACTGCTGCTGATGCTACTGCTGCTTATATCTTCTTTCCTCTCCTTCTTCTCCCTTCTCCCTGTATCCTCTTTTTCCTTCTTTTTTCTCTTTTTCCTCTTCATTATCATCATCATCATCATCATCGTCATCATCATTACCAATCTCATTGCAATTCTGCAATCAGACACACACACGCACACACACACGAAATCATACACACCCATACAAATTGACTTATACACATACACACACACACTCAAATACTCACACACATGCACAAACACACATACATATGAGCACACAAGTCTGTCGATTAAAGTTTTTAATGACGCATTATCTCAACGCGCCATTATTAATAATTATCGTTAATACACCAACAGCAATCAAGACGGCGAACTGGTAGAATTGTTAGCATGCCGGACAAAATATTTAGCAGCATTTCGTCCGTCCTTTGCCTCTAATCCTTTCGGGGTTGATGAAATAAGTACGAGTTGGAAACTGGGGTCGATGTATTGTTGGCCTTGTGCCAAAAAATTGGAAAACCAATAAAGTAACAGCGAGCGAACGATCAGAAAGAATGGATTCTAAGAATATTCACAACAAAAGCAAAAAAAAAAAATGGAATTTTGTTGGACTTTTAGAGATCACATGTTCTCAATAGTCACTGCATAACGGCAAAATGTCTATGGAATTGGAAGCAATCCAACGATCTTAAGTAGGCCAATAAGATTTTCTTTCAGTTCAGCAGCTAAACTAATTGATGAGATTGAATGCTAACATTTTGAGATTTCAGTTTTTGGTGAAAACAAAAGAAGGAAATATTTATTCTAATTTATATTTAGATGGTCGTAGATAGACTCACATCAAATTTGGTAAGTTTTCAAAGTATTGCAGTTCTCTGATTTGAGAATCACCACATAACGCCAAATATACCATTCGCTCAAGCTCACACTTTTCATTATAATCATCATTTAACATCGTTTTTCAATGCTGGCATGGATTGGAGTTTCACAGAGTCTGGAAAGCTAAAGATCTGCACCGGGTTCCAGTTGTCTATTTTGGTGTGGTTTCTACGCCGACCACTTTATACGTCTGTGGCACCAACCTTCTGAATCAAAAGGAATTATTGTCACTGCTCTAGGTTCAAATGACTACACTCGTCGACAATATCACCCCAACCTCTGGTGTATCTAAGCGGGTACCAACTGACAAGGATTCGGTCAAGGTCTTTGGTTCCAGGATAACTTCTCCCTTTCGTTTCGATGTCCCCAACGCCCTAGAAAGAGACAGACGTGTTACCCATCGCTCTCATTGGTCCCTTTGACCACACAGTTATATTCTATTAGGAACAAGCAGCATGGAACCACCTCTCTGTTTTTTGTGGAGATCACTCCGAAACCTTTTGACATGTACTGTTCCATTACAGAAATTCCCACTCCGTCCCCGAGAGAAGACATTTTAAAACTCATCTTTAAAAAGCTACCAATGTTGGAGATGGCATTTGTTTTTAACGGCCCATCAAACAAAGATTTTTAAATTCATGGGGCCTACAAAATTATCTCACAAGAAAACCCTTCAGCTATTCTTTTATTTATATTGGCACAAAATATATATATTTTGTGCCAAAAAGTGAAGCTATTACCTTTGTTTCGGTCCCCCCCCCCCAACCACTCTTCCTTTCTTTTACTCAACAGCACTGCTTACTTACCATTCCTTCTATCCTTCTTTTTCTCTTATCCCCTTTTTTTTTTTTCGTTACTCATCTCCCTCTATATTTAGCTTATTTTCTTTCGAACTCCTCCGATCCTTCTGCCATGAGACCGTCGCGCCATCCCACCGACGCCCACGCATTCTTCTCTTAGTCAACCGGTTTAACCAGCCTCCCTTCCATCTTTCTCACTTCCTGTCAATCGCTTAGCAACAATGGGTGGGGGTGGGGGTAAAGAATTTTCTTGAAATTATGAATCACAAGAATTATTTGATACGAACACATATACACGCGCACTTGCACGCACGTACACACATACCTATATATGTAATTATATACATATATATATATATTTATGTATGTGTGCGTATGTATACGTACATACACACACATCTGTATATGCATGTATATATATATATGTGTGTACATACATACATACATACATACATATATACATATATACATACATACACACACACATATATATATACATACATACATACATACATACATACATACATACATACATACATACATACATACGTACATATATACATACATACACACATACATATATATATAATTATGTAATAAGGCTTCAGCCAGCAGAACAGCATCAGAACAAAATTATCTGAGAGAATAAAGATAATGTTATAATTAAAACTACATAATAATTTCACATATCTGATTATTTTTCTTCTTTACTTTTATTTCAGATTTATATATTTTCAGGCGCGGGAGGAATCAATTCTGATATGAAAAACGGTTATTGATGAGAGCTTGCGCTATATTTTCATATGACACACAGCAAGACTCGTGTTATATCATAAACCAGGCGAGATGTGAAGTGACCGGAGCTAACAAATAAGTTAATTTATACCATCTCGTCTATCGATTTCTTGGATATTCTGTCTATATATATATAGCAAGGTTATTGTATGAGGAGAAATACTCGTAAACGAAACACTCCGAGTCTATAAGTACGTGGCGGAGAGGAAGCGGAGGCGTGGAGGTAACGGAAAGGAGGTGCCTGTGATGTTGGTGTTCATTTTAAACTTATTTTCTGCAATGAAGGGCAGCTTAACGATCCGCAAGCAGAGAACGATAAAATAGACTCGCAAATATATATATGGAAGATCCTGGAAGATGTAGATCCCAACTTTTGGAATTGAAAGCTACACTAACCATCGAACTGGACGGCACTGTAGTGTACCAAATATTCCCATTTTCTCCATCTGGAATAAGGACCCTATACTATAACAGCTTGGGTTTCTAGGGTCCACAACTATTCAACATTCTGCCAAACAGCCTCACAGATTTGCAAGGTGCAGATGTGAGGTCTTCCAAAAACGCCAGGACAAACTTTTTGTCTGAGATACCAGATGAACCCACATCGCGACAGAAGGAACAAAGAAGGGCAGATCCGTGCAGTGCAGCTCGCTACGTAACCATAAAAGGGTACAGAAGAGAAACCCAAACACACGGTGGGAGTGGGGCTCTTGCTTCCTGTTTAAGTATTTATACATATATGTGTATAAAATAAAAAATAACTGCGCCCTTTTAAAGCCTAGCCAGGCTCATGGGTCCGGTTTTCCGGTTTCAATGGCGTATGTGTTCCCCAGCTGGACGGAACTCCAGTCCATCGCAGCGTTACTCATTTTTGCCAGCTGAGTGGACTGGAGCAACGTGAAATGAAGTGTTTTGCTCAAGAACACAACACGTCGCCTGGTCCAGGAATTGAAACCAGAATCTTACGATCATGGCGCTGACACTCTAACCACCAAGCCACGCGCCTCCACATATATGCCTATGCTTGTGTGTGTGTGGTATTAGTATACATTTATGTATGCGTTTGTACACATGAACGCCTCAACGATACCGTCATAGAGCAAAACAATCTCTTTGTTTTCTTTGTTGTCTTTCTTTTTTCTTTTGACTAAAACAAGTTTAAGAATTACCCCAATAAAACATATTTCACTGATATTTATTTATTCATCTATTCTCTGTTCGCCATTATTGTTCATAACAATACAATACAAATGTTTCAGTAAAAAATTCAAACGTTACAATGGCCGAATTTCTAGGCCGTTTAAGAAAGTGTCCTTTGCATTCACCACTTGCTTTCAAAGATCAGATTTTCAACCGTCCTGCTGTGAATAATCTGTTATAACTCTTGGTGAAACTTGTGCTCCAGCATGGCCTAAGTATTGACTGATCGAACTGACCTGTGATCGAAGTCATTCCAAACTATAGTAGAAGAAACTTGCCCAAGGTGCCACGCAGTGGGACTGAACGTCGAACCATGTGGTTGGGAAGTAAGATATATATATATGTACATGAATATGTATATATATATATATATATATATAATATATATATATATATGTAAGTCCCGGGTTGAGTCGGGGTTAACCACAGTAAATAAGGTACTCAATACATAGCAGAGTAAATTAATTTATTTTATAGAAGGAGCTTCTACAGGACTAGAACTGTTTCATTCAAAAGAAATCATCAGGAAGCTGCTTCCTGATGATTTCTTTTGAATGAAAACAGTTCTAGTCCTGTAGAAGCTCCTTCTATAAAATAAATATATATATATATATATAAATGTACGTATATATTACGCACGCATACATACATACACCCGTATTTTTTGAGTTCTATCATCCCGTTTGTACTGTCAATTATATATATATATATATATATATATATAGTAAAAGCAATTAAGATTCAAGTGAGTTCTATTGAATTCACTTGAATGCGGTACTTAACTTAGATGCACCAGAAAACTATATGGTATTAACCATAAAATAATGTGGGGTGATTATAAACAAGAAAAAAGCAACAAGAATGGATTAGTTTTTCAGTACAATTGTTTCATACGAAGACCAGCTTATTAAAAGCTGCAATATTGCAGCAAATACAGTGTCCCGTACTCATCAACAAAAAACACATATGAGTTCTCCAAGCATCCTAGTGGGTGAGGCTACACACATGAAGTATCGAAGATAGTTCTATAAAAAGCAATCTAAATTTGCTTTTTTATAGAACTATCTTCGATACTTCATGAGTGTAGCCTCACCCCCTAGGATGTTTGAAGAACTCATATGTGTTTTGGCTGATGAGTACGGGACACTTGTATTTGCTGCAATATTTGCAGCTTTTAATAAAGCTGGTCTTCGTATGAAACAATTGTACTGAAAAACTAATCCATTCTTGTTGCTTTTTTTTGTATATATATATATATATATATATATATGTATGTTTGTATATTATATATATATATATATATATATACAAATATTCTATAATTATATACATAATTATAATCAAGGGGTCAGCTAATTGCTTCGCCACGCACTGATTTAGAAATAGGAGTTAAATGCCTTTTCTTCCACCATAAAAGATCTCCCAGATTATAATTATGTATATAATTATAGAATATTCGTATAATTTTACCTAAAATGGTTATTTTAATGTACTGAGCACTTGGTAAAATTATCAATATTTAATTAATTAATTAATTAATTAATTTTACCCTTTTATTATTATTGAAATATATGCATATACGTATATATATATATTAGAAGAAATGAGGTAATCAGAAGATCGGATGGTTTATATTTACAGATATTTATTTATATATTACATTTTTTATATATATATATCTCATATCACTTAGATCATTAGCGCTTTCTCCCATTCTAGTGGGGTTTTCAAATCAAAATATATATATACATACACATTTATACACACACACATATATATATATATATATATATATATATACATATATATATATACATACATATATATACACACAAACAAATATATATACAGATAGAGAGATAGATAATCTCTCTCTATATCTGAACATATATATATATATATATAGAATAAACCTTTACATATATAAATAACGTGAAATACAAGAAGGGACGAACATAAGGGACAGACGGGTCATTCAAAGCCTTCGTTCTTCAGTGAGGAACCGATTCGTCATCGCAAATTTCGGCTGTTTAATTCTGAGATCCGCTCTGAATCGGCCAGCCCCAGAAGGAAAGAATGCAACGCAACAGAGACGAACATGAAATGAAAAAAACTTTTTTGAAGACAGTAACGGTTAAAAACATGGATGACACAGGCGCCCTACGGCTTTGAGACAAAAGGAGACACAAAAACATATATATATATTTACGAGAACCCTATACCAACATATATGTTGATAGAGAGATGGGTAATTTTCAGTTTCCAATAGTTCCTGCTTTGTATTCGTTAATGAGTTAGGGTGTGTACTGACGCATATGCTCCATTTGGAGAATCGCTATTTGCAAGAGTTCAACGACCGTGTGGCTGGTTAATTTTCAATTGACTCAAAAATAGAAAAGTGATTATAGTCAGAAAGAAAAAACTTATCAACAAACCACAGAAAAAATGCTTCGCCATAATTGTGCAATCTTGCGTTATATAGTATATATATATATATATCGATATTTATTCTCATAGAAGATCGAAAGCGTTTTCTATAACTATTTAATTATCTTTTCTTCAAAACACCAACTTGACAACAAAGCATTGATAATTCTCACGTTTGATTGGACTGTTCCATTCCAAAGTGCATTCCTAGAGATTTAATTATTCCACCGAACGCAGAGTAAAATCTTTCCTAATATGAAATAATCTGTTGCGAACTGGCAGAAACGTTAGCACGCCTGGCAAAATGTTTAACGGTGCTTCATTCGTCTTTACGTTCTGAGTTCACTGTTCGGTAGAAGATATCGATAGAATAACTATCAAGCGCTAAAATAAAGTATTGGGATCGATTTGGTCCTCTAAACCCTTCAAGGTGGTGACCCAGCATGGCCGTAGTCCAGTGATTGAAACAAGCTAAAGGTAAAAGACATAAACACACACACACACGCAAACAGATAAACACACACACACACACTCAATCTATATCTACAGATATGCGTTGGCTGTCTTTTTCTGTACTGCGATTGTAGGTACGCAATCTCCCTGCCTTTCTCTCTCTCTCTCTCTCTCCCTCTCTCTATCTCTCTCCTTCCTTCTTTCCCTTTCACACACACACACACACTCTAGTACATCAATATACAAACAAAAGC
>NW_021824837.1:70000-73748 GCF_006345805.1 Octopus sinensis | reverse complement strand
CAAAAACACACACAACGCCCGGTTTGGGAATCGAAACCGCGAGTCCGCTGCCCTAACCACTTGGCCACTGCGCCTCCACTTCTGCTGCTGTTGAAGGCTGATGCAATGAGAATAACTATATCATTAATTCGAGCCTCTGTCTAAGTAGCTAATGAGTGTACCCTACGCTGCCGCTTGGCTTGCTAGAAATAGCAATCAAATCTCCTTCAAGCAATGCTGTTTATGGAATATATAATTAAAAATCATGCATGCACAAAGATGCAGACATGCGCTGAAGTATCACTGTTCTTCACTATTTCGTATTCTTTTCAAGTCAGTACTTTGTCAAATGACAAAATGAAGAAGGGGAGACGACTGCAAAGTGTCATAACTCCTACTGCAATGACGAGGAAGAAAACCAACTGCAGAACAATTGTATAACAATTGCACAATAATTACACTTGCAAAGTTTAACAAGACATCGAAGAAACCACTATTCACTAATCATCAACAGCAAATCAATAACTACAAAACAAAAAAAAAAACAGGAAAACCCACAAGCACAACAACAACCACAGAAAAAAAGAAAACCAACCTAAGAAACAAGAACATAAAATATGGCTAAACTTCTGTCCATCAAAAACAGAACAATACGAAAATACAGAAACATACAAATATTAATTTCAAACTGGAACAAGGCCAGTAATTTCGGGGTGGGGTGGGGTTAAGTTGATTAGATCGACCCTGGTATTTATTTTATTGGCCACCCCACCACCACTACCCAAAGGATGAAAGGCAAAGTCGAACTCGGCTGAATTTGAACTCAGAACGTAAAGAGAGATGAAATGCCGTTAAGCATTTTTCCCGCTGTCCTAGCGATTTTGCCAACTCGCCGCCAAATAAACATACAAATATTCACAGTAAAAATATTGAAACAAGTCTCAGTCACACCACTGGTCAAAGACAGACTAAGAATATAATTCGTTGTAACGTTACAATTTTTGAAACAGGACAGAAAAGAACATCTTAAAGGGGATTTTGGAGAAACACACCCCGCCAAGAAAACCATGTCATCCTTTCTTCGAAACCAAAAAAAAGGAATCACCTCAATTTCCACCGCCAAACATGGCGTTAATGTGATTTTGGCTCTTCAAATACATGTGGCATTGTGAGTAGGGTTGAGGTGAAAGCAAGGTTCCTTGCTTTTCCACCTCCGGTCATTGGATTTGAATGGAAACACTCCGTCGGTTACGACGACGAGGGTTCCGGTTGATCCGAATCAACGGAACAGCCTGCTCGTGAAATTAACGTGTAAGTGGCTGAGCACTCCACAGACATGTGCACCTTTAACGTAGTTCTCGGGGATATTCAGCGTGACACAGAGAGTGACAAGGCCGGCCCTTTGAAATGCAGGTACAACAGAAACAGGAAGTAAGAGTGAGAGAAAGTTGTGGTGAAAGAGTACAGCAGGGATCACCACCATCCCTGCCGGAGCCTCGTGGAGTTTTAGGTGTTTTCGCTCAATAAACACTCACAACGCCCGATCTGGGAATCGAAACCGCGATCCTACGACCGCGAGTCCGCTGCCCTAATCACTGGGCCATTGCGCCTCCTGGATTTGAATAGTGTTCAACCGTAAGAACAATATTTCTTACAAGCAGCCACTAGCTCTTCTGAATGACTGTGATATGTACACGTCTTTCGGTCGGCCCAGATGGAGTAGAAGGGTAGTATTGTTTCAGATAAGTCTGGTACCAAATATTAAGTCAGTGGTCATGGTTGTGAATAGCAGCAAAGCTGCATCGTTCAGACGTATGGTAGTTTATCTTTCGGCAGAGTATAGCGGCCGGATATCTTCAGGCGTCTAGAGAGTCGTTCTTGCGAATAGCCTGTTCGTTAATGCGAGTAGAAGCGATTACAACACTCTGGTAATACGTGGAAACATTTGTCACGCGCTGGTAATACATGGACATATTCGTTAATGCTAATACATGGTAATACATGGAAATGTTCGTTAATACAAATAGAAGCGATTAGAACACGCTTCTATTCAGGAGATGCAGTGTAAAAAACCTTAGACCGACTAGTGGTATTTCTGGTTTTATGACAAGTAGCAAATGGATTTTTCGAACGTGTACATTGACAAAGAACACTGGGTCATTGCGATCGTATGGCATTTTTAACGTTACTATTGGCTGTTCCAGGTGTCAAAATTTTAGCTCGTCGACTACACTGATCTTAAATTTATAATCTGGACAGTCAACCTAGACAGAACGCACAGACAAATGCCTTGCTAGGTCTTTGCTGTGAGAAATTTATCGATGGTCTGTGAAGAGACTTGTTAAGGAGAACTTGACGGGGATATACTAACCAATAAGTCGTAAATCTCCGAAAAGTACCGTTAGAGCAGTAATAATAAGAAATAGCGAAAAAGTAATGATAGAAAATAATAGATTAAAGAGGGGAGTTAATCGGCAGATTAAAAAAAGTAATGTAATCGATAGATTTTCAAAAATGTAGCGTAATCGATAGATTATCAGCATACATGTTGCTGCATATCTCGGGAAACATAAAGGTATCGTTGTCAGAATTGAGTCGCGTATTCTTAGACACGAGAACGCATTAGTAATCCAGTGAAAATCAGGTGGCAGAAATGCGAGGTGGTAACAAGTAATATTCTCAAATCTTTAATCAGGACAACTTGTCTTCTAAAGTGTTCTGTTATAAGAAAATAGATTGTGGTTTGAAGAATGCAAGGTTGCTATTTCTAGCAGGTCGAGCGATAAACTAAGTGTTTCGACTTTGTATCACAAAGTAGATGAAGAAAGTGTTTGAAATAGCATATGTAGTACTAGCAATGCTTCTGCTGCTGATGATGTTGATGATGATGTTGATGGTGGTGCTGCCGGTTGTTGTTGTTGGTGGTGGTGACAGTGAATGATGAGGATGATGCTCATAACAGTGATGAACGAAAACAATGATGATGATGAGGATGCTGCTGCTGATGATTACCATGGTGAGTCTTAGTGTCGTGCATGAAGTGGCAAAGTTAGTGGTGGTTGTTTTGGAGGCGTTGTCAGTGGTGGTGTAGGCAATGTCGGTGGTGGTGGCGGTTGGCTGCGATGGTTGTTGTTGTTGGTTTCTATAACAGTAGAAGAGATGGTCATGGTAGTGTTGCTTGCGGTGGTGCAGGTGGTGGTACTGGCAACAGTAGCAGTGGTGGCAGAGGTGTTGGTGGTGGTGGTGGTTGGCGGTGAAGACAGAGGGGTGCCAACCCGCAGATGTCCATCTGCCTTACGGTAGCCACTCAAGTATTCATATAATAGACAACGGTCAGATGGACTATGGAAGAATTGATAGTTAGATGGACAGATGGAAATAAGCGGAGAATGATGGATGGATATATTGATGGACTGAAATACACACACACAACACACACACACACTCCACCACACACACACACACACACACACATATATATATATAGACACACACATTACGTACATACATACATACATACATATATATATATATATATATATATATATATATATATATATATATTACAGACACACATTATATACATACATACATATATATATTTATATATATATATATAAACACAACATATAACATCTATTATAAGTATATATAGGCGCACGCACACAACACTTACACATACACATATATGCGTGTTTTTTTTATTATAAGATTATATATATATATATATATATATATATATGGGGATGTATGTATGTATGTATATGTA
>NW_021824837.1:62500-65000 GCF_006345805.1 Octopus sinensis | reverse complement strand
ACTACTACTACTACAATAACAAAGACAACAACAACGATGATGACAACGACGACAATATGCTAATTATCATAATCCCTTATCGTCAACATCACCATTTTGCTCAACGTCTATAGGCTCTTCCATTCCATGCCATTAACTCCGTAAAGATATGGAAGAAGGGTGGAGTAGTCTGCGAGTGGCGATGGCTTTATATTGATAAACACATGGAATTTTACATTTTGTATTTCATCTCAGACTAATTCCTGTGAAGAAGAAGAAAATTTCACTTTGTCTTTTAAAAGAATTTAATATTTTCACTTCATACACACCGTCACCGTGACTTCAACCGTTTTTGCTACCACCACCACCACACCACCACCACCACCACCACTACCACCACCGCCACCACCATCACCACCATCACCACCACCACCACCACCATCACCACCACCACCACAACCACCACCGCCACCGCCGCTGCCACCACCATCATCAACAAAACCAGCATCACCATCAACACAACGACTACCACCACCATCACCACTACAACTACCACCAACCCCCATCAACACCTCCGTCATGATGAATCACCACAACGACCACCACCATCACCGTCAACACAGCCACCACTACTACCACCACCACCACCACCACCGCCGCTGCCACCACCACCACCACCGCCGCTGCCACCACCACCACCACAACAACAACAACAACACAACCACCACCACCACCAACACAACCTCACCACTACAATCATCACCACCACCACCAACAACAATAACAATCACAATAATAAGAAAACCATTGAGACAACGACAGAGACCACTACCTAGTCGCTCCACATGTTAAAAATAGCAGCCAAATCTATCCCAAATTAATTCATATATAAGTGCAAGCACGACTATGTGGTTAAGAAGCTGGTTTTATAAGCCCTACAGTGCGACACCTTGGTCAAGTGTCTTCCTCTGTAGACCTGGAGCAACCAAAGTCTTGTGAGGGAATTTGGTAAATCGAAATTATGTGGAAACATGTTGTATGCGCGCGCATATGTACAAGTGTGTATGTGTGGTGTGCGTGCGTGTGTGCATGTATATATGTCCTTTGTATTTGTCCCATACTACCGCTTGATAGCTGGTGTTAGTTTGCTTAAGTACCCATAACTTAGGTTAGGCAAAAGATATCGTTAGAAAATGTACCATACTTAAAATAAGAACTGATGTTGATTTGTTCAAGTAAGTCCTTCCAGGCAGTGCCCCAACATGATATATATACATATAAAAATTAAGCAAATGTGTAAGAAAATGCTGAAACGCTTTTTGATCATAGATCTGCTCATTCGAATTTGTTCATTCAAAGTATAATCTGTATATATATAAAAGGCAGGATGTGTGTGTGTGTGTGTATACGTGAATGTAATTTATGCACGTTCACAAATTAGCACACATGTTGCTCCAATTTTAGGAGGACATTCGTCATGATCCTAGCTGTATTTTCGTCAACTTATTCTTACCAGAGGCACCAGCGAATAGTAGTAAAAATAAATTTTCAACCAAAACTTTTAACAATTTTCAAGTCGGAGAAATCACCATTGTCCCCTTCTAGCGACGAGTAGGTTTTTGTTAAGACGCTTGTTGTTTTTTTTTCCATCGAGGAAAAAAGTATTTTGTTGATATACGGGCAACACACACACACACACACACACACACACACACACACAAAGTATGCGTACAAAAAATATGTATGCAATAGGTGTACGTACGTACGTACGTATGTGTGTGTGTGTTGCCCATATATATATTTATATACAATTGCAGCGTGGAAGGTGTTTATAAGCCATTTAAGAAACATACAAAAGCCGTTCGATTCACTTCAACATTTAAGTTTAATTTGTCAAAATATTTTCGTCGCTAAAATCCGCGACCTGTTCACTGACAAAAATCCGTGCTGCATCTATATAGATATATATATAATATATATATAATATATATATATAATATATATACATACATACATACATACATACATATATATATATATATATATATATATATAGATATATATATATATATATATATATCTAATATATATACATACACACATACATAAATATACATACCAATTTCAACGGATTTCGCCAAATTTGACGTCGATGTTACTTAGGTCGGTTTGAAATACAGAACTTGATTAGCTTAATAATCCTAACTTAATCCTGGGCAAAGCCGTGTTATACTGCTAGTGGAGTTTAAATGAGAACAGCATTAGAAATCTTAAAGAGGAGACAACTGCAGAAAGTTCGACTTACTTAAAATTAGAGCCACATTTTCTACATATCACACACTGTTGTTTTCAATAAAGAAAATATAAATATACATAGGTCAATGACGTCCTACAAACCGCTAAGATAGGAAGTTCCTCTGATCATAACTCTTTTTGATCACAAAACTAGAGTCAAAGCATGATAACCCAAAATGCTAAAATTAGCAGACAATTTCCCCTGCTTAAAATAGGAAAATATTTT
>NW_021824837.1:50000-55000 GCF_006345805.1 Octopus sinensis | reverse complement strand
CAACACAGCCATTCCTACACCTACGTCTGTGCATTTACTATATATTTTTTAACTTGCTGTTGTGTCTGTTTTTGGTTTGTGCATTTACTATACGTTTTTTAACTATTATATATATATATATATATGTATATACAGAGAGAAAAGAGAAAGAGAGAGAGAGAGAGGGGGGAGGTAAAGTAAAAAAGTGTACTATAATATATATATCTAAACACAACTGACACACAGGCATAAAGTATTAAATACAGTTGATATTCAGAAAATGATAATGTTCCGTTTTCTTTTCAAAATAGCCCTTGGTATAACACACATACCCTAAATATGTCATGTATTGAGTACTTTTTACTTTACGTGACTATTTCTGTTTCAATAGTTTATGAAGCTGAAGTCACTTCTGTGCTCGAAATAAGGAAACACAAAAGAAAATGTATATTGGTACATGCGAAAGTAGTTTTAAGAAAAGATACGCCAACCAATCTAAGTCATCCGATGAGTAAATTCTGTGCTCGCTTAACATGATTATGAATATTTTCTACAGTGAATTATGAATGTCATTGGGGTCCGATTTAAACGAATAATACTGTAAAATTAACTGTAAAAAATTTAATATAAAATATGCGAAAAGTATCGGCGCAGGCGTGGCTGTGTGGTAAGTAGCTCGCTTACCAGCCCCATGGTTCCGGGTTCAGCCCCACTGCGAGACACCTTGGGCCGACCAAACCCTTGTGAGTGGATTTGGCAGACGAAAACCGAAAGAAACCTGTCGTATATATTTATATGTGTGTGTGTATGTGTATGTTTGTGTGTCTGTGTTTGTCCCCCACCATCGCTCCCCTACCGATGCTGGTGTGTTTACGTTCCCGTAACTCAGCAGTTCGGCAAAAGAGGCCGATAGAATGAGTACTATAAAGAATGAGTCCTGGGGTCGATTTGTTCGACTAAAGGTGGTGCTCCAATATGGCTGCAGTCAAATAACTGAAACAAATAAAAGAGATGTACCAGTCTGTATTCATTGTAATTGTTTTATATGTGTGTGTATGTGCGTGTATGTGTATGTGTGTCTGTGTGTATGAATGTGTTTGTGTGTGTGTTTGTGTGTATGTATGTATGTTTGTGCGTGCATGCGTGCATGTGTGTGGTGTGTGTGGATGTGTGTATCTAATGTGCGGCTGCGTACGTATGTAAAGACGTACAATGTATGAAGAAAAGTAAAGTCATGTTAATCGAATGGAAATTTTTGAAATAGCTTCAATTGTTGTTGTTGTTGCTATCGTTCATGCAACCGCCGCCTTTTACACTGAAGCCACACCCTTTTCGTTATTTCCCTACGCACATACCATCCTCTGGCTTTCACCTTCTGTGTTTTACTTCGTCACCGTTGTCTTCGGTACTGCTGTTATCATTATCATTGTTATTCTTTTTTGTGTTTATGTTTATCAGTTAAATGCGAAAGTACTTAGTTTATCTCCGTTTCTACACTCAGATATTTAACATTATTTTCCGAAGTTTAGTTTTATTCTCTTGATGTTTTTATTCTCAAATGTTTTTATGGAATTTATTTCCACTTTTATTAATTAAAAGACAAAATTGTTAAAGTTGTTATTGCCTAAAATTTCTTTATATTTTTTTCCTGTGTTCTTTTTCATTTTGGTGAAGCTGGATGTTTGCTTTTGCTTTTACATTTCTTGTGAGAACTACTTCGTTAATGTTTATTCCAAATGAATTCTGATCTTGAAGTGGAAGTTATTTGCATATTTTATCAGGTTTCTTGATAAACCACACAGCGAAAACAATAGCAATACGAATAAAAAAGGTAACATCTACAAGGTGGCTAAAACTACTAAAAATAGCAGTTAACTAAAAAAAAATCTTACCTGAAGAAAAAATGTAGGATACATTAGTCAATGGAATTCTAGAGATAAAAAAATATGACAAAATGCTCATTGCTGAAATGGCTATGATACCAGATCTCTTAGATCAGGTCGGAGTACGAGGACTCGCTTGTTACACAGCAAAAATAACTGCAACGGCAACGCCAACAATAATGACTTCTTACGTTTGTACAAAGGAAAAGGAAGAAATTTATTGAGAAAATAGAACTGCTCTGCCGATTACTTCTACAATAAGAACAACAACAATTTCAGCAGTAGCAACAACAACAACAAGGAGAACGAAGACGAGCAAGACGACAATGCAACTATACATTACAATTCATTTGAAGAACTGCTGGTATATTGTTAATGAATTCTTTCCTCACTGCTCCTGCGAGCGCTATTCTTATTGTCTAGTTAACCATTTTCAGTTTTGTTTCGTCTCCACATTTAATGATTCCCCTCACGTATCAAACATTATCAATAACAAGAGCGACAACAATATCTGCAATTACATCAATAACAGCAGCTGAAACCACTACAACTCCACAAACAAATGAAAAAGACTCAGCGTGTGTCTTCCAGGCTTCTAAAAACTTCTGCTTAAATCTTCCTTAATTCTATATAAATCGGTTTTAAAAATTGGATAATGGGTTCATGCATAATTGTATTCCTCACCCACAGCTCCCTCTTTAAAAATGAAGATGGTCACGGCTGGAATGCTTTTTGATCGTCGGTGTTCTTTTTCGAAATCTGACTTAGTGGCTTCATCTTTTAGAAATAGCTGTCACGTCTCCCTCGTATCATACCCAATATGTTAAACAGGAAGGGGAGCATCGAGTAATAAATACATACATGTATAATTACTGAACAAGTACAATAAGATGGAATGGTCACAACTGGAACTTCGTTGCTTATGCTTGCTGAAATAGGGAGTGATTTAAATTGACACTTATAGCTGCAAAGGTGAAAAATGCAATTGGATTAGTAACATATCGGCAAAAACAAAGTAAAACAACAGAAAGCGAATTTCAGTTCACTGATTTTAATAGAGTTATTTCCCTTGCTTGTCCTTAAGATTTCTAATATTTTGATGGCGCTTAACCCTGCAGTTTGCAATTAAAGAAAGTAAAGTATATGATGTTAATTTTTGTCTTTGTCGTTGTTTAGCCACTCTTGCCGATACGCGGTTTTGCCTACTTCCTTAAATTGTAAATTCTTAATCCATTGCAAGGGTGGCTGGTTATGAAAATTCTCTTAATGAATTTTTGTTGGTGATATTGTTGTTACTCTCTTTATGGTCGTTGTTCTTGCTATTGCTGTTTCCGTTCAAGCTATCTTAAAATTGTGGTGGTAAGAGAAGTTGTTTTAAATAATCAATATCGATGAGTTGTTGTAGGTAGTTATTGTTTAAGATCCATGTCAGTTTGGCCCTGCATATCAGGCACAGTATCACTGACCATCACATCTAATCTGTCTATCCCTTCTTTAAGAGGGTAACGCATGGCATAGAGAATATTTGATTGCTATGGCAAGCAGGTGAGGATGCCCTTATTAGTTCATTGTTGCTAACTCTTCTAGCAAAGTTAAGATCATAAACATACAGGCATTGACTATTATTTGTATCTAGGACTACTATCATCCAATGTCCTTCCTCTTTCGTATTTTCATGGATTAGTTAAAGGAAAAGGGCCAGTGTACATTACTTTTTTGTGGAAGGAAACCCACACCTCCTGATCCACAAACATGATGGATATGAACAAGCCAGGTATCTGATCCGAATGTTTATTTTATTGATTCTTTTGTGCTAAATTTAGTCATTTACAGAGTAGAGTTAAAACGAGTTGCGTATGAAGCCTGTGGTAATTAGTCGGCGAGACTTCGCTGACTGTTCCCTTATTGAGGGCTCTAATTGAAAAGAGATGAATGATGTGGTTGGAGTCGCTCTACCATACAACACAGAAGATATTTCTACGTATTACATCTATTTATTTATTTAGTAAAAAATATTGTGGCCAAAGAACAAGTTATAATATACCCAACAGGATTCAACACAAATTCCATCCACCTGGAGGAGTTCGTAAGTAAAAATATAAGTAAATTACAGTGAGTTTATTTGTTAAACCTTTCGAATATTAATGTAAAGATTAATGCGACGCATTCTCTCATTTTCATTTATTCTCTAGATTTTTATGGTTAAAGTTTTGCCGATAAATCATTATTTGAATTTTGCATCGTAACTTATTTTCATCAATTAATTTGCTCATAATTGTATGGTCAAAGGTGTTGTCACCATAGACATCTTACACACACGCGCTCGCACTGATATACAGACACACATACACGCTTACAAGCACACTCACTCTCTCTATATTTCTCTCTCTCTCTCCCTCTCTCTCTCTCTCACACACACACATATACACATGGTATTAGATATTATATGTATATTTACTTATATCAATAAATATACATATATACATACATACACAGAGTTGAACTGGCCAATCTGTCTCTTTTACTCTTTTATATGTTTCAGTCATTTGAGTGTGGCGATGCTGGAGCACCGCCTTTAGTCGAGCAATCGACCCCGGGACTTATTCTTTGTAAGCCTAGTACTTATTCTAGCAGTCTCTTTTGCCGAACCGCTGAGTTACGGGGACGTAAACACACCAGCATCAGTTGTCAAGCGATGTTGGGGTGACAAATACACTCTTAAGCACACGTATATATATGTATATATATATATATATATATATATATATATATATATATATATATATATATATATATATATACGACGGGCTTCTTTCAGTTTCCGTCTACCAAATCCACTCACAAGGCTTTGGTCGGCCCGAGGCTATAATAGAAGATACTTGCCCAAGGTGCCATGCAGTGGGACTGAACTCGGAACCATGTGGCTGGTAAGCAAGCTACTTACCACACAGTCACTCCTACGCCTATACCTACCACACAGCCACTCCTACGCCTGTCGTTAATTTTTCTTTAAGAAGATTTAAGATTCTTTAAGATTGTGATATGAAGATTAAGCTGTTATTTCTAGCTAGTCAAATGACGATGTAAAAGCCCACTGACTCGCTGTTTAACCCGAAATCAGCTTTTATTGGGTAAACC
>NW_021824837.1:32500-40000 GCF_006345805.1 Octopus sinensis | reverse complement strand
AAGTTATGGGGACGTAAACTCACCAGCATCGGTTGTCAAGCAATGCTAGGGGGACAAACACAGACACACAAACACACACACACATACACATATATATACATATATACGACAGGCTTCTTTCAGTTTCCGTCTACCAAATCCACTCACAATGCATTGGTCGGCCCGGGGCTATAGCAGAAGACACTTGCCCAAGATGCCACGCAGTGGGACTGAACCCGGAACCATGTGGTTGGTTAGCAAGTTACTTACCACACAGCCACTCCTACAAATGTTTGTAAAGTTTTAATTTTAATTTTATTTTCCGTATGATTTTCACGCCGTCACTTCTGGCGGCACGGTTACACTAGTACCACATAAAATTAAAATCATACAATCATATAGGCATGTACCTGATGTGACACTGACTGCACAGATTGATGCAACAAAATCAGATGCACAATATCCTTCCCATAACGGACAGTTGCAGAATGGCTCGAAACAATCGTCGTATTGAATAAAGACTAGCTGGCTGGAGGTGCTTATCTCCCCCTTGTAAACATAAGGACACGGGAAATGTGTCAATGCTGACAGGAAGCGTTGATGCTTCCTAGGGCTAAATAACAGTAGCGTGATTACCTTCATGGGACTCACATTAAGTTGACAGTATACATCTACTATATATATATAGTAGTGGTATAATGCGTGAGTGCGCGCGCGCGCGTGTGGTTAAAATCCTTTCGGAAGTTATATATCGAATTCGTATTTCAAGTTATTGGGTTTTTTTCTTTGACATAAAAACAAAAATTGATTTGAGTTCATTCAAAATTGTTGTATATTGCGTATGTCATGTGATTCTGTCTCATTTTCTTTCTCTGTTTTGTTTTGTTTTTTTTTCGAAAATCAAAAAGAAGGCACTTGTATAACAGAATTATTTGACCGCGTGCTGGTCTTTTACCCTTTGAAAACTGTCTATGTAAGCAAACTTCTTACCACATATATCCGGTCTCTAGTCCTGGCTACAGACTGGATATAAAATTATTACGAAATAATCAATATTTTCTTTTACTTGTATTTGTTTCAGTCATTTGACTGCGGCCATGCTGGAGCACCGCCTTTAGTCGAGCAAATCGACCCAGAGCTTATTCTGTGTAAGCCTAGTTCTTATTCTATCGGTCTCTTTTGCCGAACCGCTAAGTTACGAGTATCACACATTTGGCTTCGAGCACAGAACCACTAGGTTACGAGACAAGTTTCTTAACCACATACCACTAACAACTCTGAAAATCCATGTCACTCATGTCACTTGTATCGTCTCTTCTTCAGGCTTATTTTCGAATTCAAAGATCACGTTGACTGATAACAAATATATAATTTCGTCATTCAAAACGATAGTATTTCACTAATTACAATTAGTCCAAACTTTCTGTTCTACGGTAAGTTTTGTCCATCGCAAATCCTCACTATTTATTCTAATGCCTTCAATTTTGTTTCGTTGCAGTACTATACGTAATGTTTGCTCGTATATATGTGTAACTATCAACATGTTAATTATCCATCGTTGTTGACAAGCCATCAAGGGAATCGCTGCGTGATGCATCCAGTATATAGGAATTAACAGTCAAACCGCCTTGATCACACGTTACTGACTTTAAAAGAACGACATATTGGATAATTGAGCCCTAGAAACAATACACCCGAGAAAAAAATAGTGTGTGTGTGTGGTGGGGGCAGTCAGTATAATCAAACAATAACTATCCTTTATATATTTGTTTTTCTTTGATCATAGGCCTGCGGGATTTTTCGTTCAGAGTTGGACTGGGCAACAACAGCAGCAGTAATAATATTTGTAGCAACTACCGTAGCAGCATTCATTGTTGACGGATAAGGCTTAGCGAACTTTTCAACACATTTGGTCATGGCGTATAATTGAAATGGCATAAATTAATAGGATTCGGCTTCATTGCTGGTTGGTAGATTTCCTGCAAGAAATGGGTGACTAAAAACAGGATGACCGCCGATGGTGTACCAATTAGGGTGACACATCCACTCTCAGGTTAAGCAGTCATATCAAGTGAGTCCAGTATTACCCAGTCCTACTTTAACCAATTAGTTACACTGGTAAATATAATCAAAAGCATTGCAACGGTGACCATTCTGTATTTTCCTATGTACAGGCAACCCAGAGTCACATAATGCATCATGTCCATTTCCATGGCAGCTATTTCTTGCAGGTCGAGTGACCACATAGAGGCAGTTGATAATTTTTACTCTTTGATATATTTTCAATCATTGAATTGTACATCCATGACTGGATACCGACTTGAAGGGTCTGGCCCAGGCCTGGCCAACTCGAAATACATTGCCGGCTATTATAATCACAGAAAGTTTTTTGAGGGCCGCTTGTATACTTTATGCATTAATGGTCAAATAAGCAAATTATAGAACCAGAATTTTTCATACTTTTCGTTTGTTTAAAATTATAAAATTGTAGGCCTTTGCTTTATTGCCCCATTATTGCCACTTTTCATTACAATCTTTAAGTTTTGATAAACATTTTAAAATGTTTGTTAAAATAAACCCATTTCAAGAAAGTGTGAAGCGGGCTGCAAAATAAAAATCTGCGGGCTACATCCGGCCCGCGGACCTCAGGCTGGCCAGCCCTGGTTTAGTCAAATAAACGACCCCAAGTACTTATTTTAAAATTTGGTACTTATTCTATCGTCTCTTTTGCCGAATCGTGAGGGAAACGGGATGCAAACAACCCACATAAGAAGTGATAGTGGCGACAAATACACACACTCACACACACACATACATACACACTTTCACTCGTGCACACACACATATATGTATGATAGAAAAGGGAATAAATGACGTTGTAAATCACTACAGTTGTTTCGGCCCATTTTACACTCGTAGTACATTGATGAGATGTTATGTAATCATTACCATCCATGCAAGATGCAAAATCCGTCTCCTCGGCTGATTATTTAAATAAGTCATTCGTAAGATCCTACAGTCATTTCAGACTGTGTGAGAATGCTCACCTAAAACAACGTGTTATTTTCTGCAGTTTACTGGCAAAATTAAACCTATATATTTAGTCATAGACAAATACAATTATAATCAAAATACAAAATACAGAAGCAAAGAAACAGACCTGTGTTACTCAGTCCAACCCTAACCAATCAGCTTGGCTATAAGTGATGTGGTATAACAAGTTTATAGAAACAGGTTGACAATATATTACAACTCTCATCATCATTCATCATTGTTCGACCGTGGTCGAGACAATGGAATTTACCATGCTACGCCAGACTTCACGGTCCATCATGGCATTACGGAGGTCCTGTTGCTGGATGCCTGTATCCCTGGAGATTACATCAGGGTAGGAGAGTGTGCGTCCTCTGGTATTGCGAGTAGATGGCTCCCAGAAGAGAAGAGTAGAAATTACTTCTTTTTCAGCTCTACAACAATGTCCAGCAAACTGGACTCTCCTACCTTTAACAAGAGATGACACAGGTGGTAGCTTCCCATATATTTGCATTTTGGTTGGATGGCGCTTCTACGAGTGTAGGTTCCATCCAACTGCCTCTCAAGCTTCTTTGATAACGTCCATGTTTCTGAGCCATATAGTAGAATTGGTTCGACTGTGGCTTTGAATATTTCAAGTTTGAAGTCTCTACTTAGATTTGATGACCAGATTTTATGCATGTCATTAGAACTCTGTCTTCTTGGTCAGATTCTGAGGAAGAAAATGCAAAACAGAATGAAGGATAAAATTAAGCGTTTAGAGACAATAAAACGATAAAGTAATGAAGATTGATCATTTCTGTATTTACTTTTCATCTCTTATCTTTCACACTTGCCCAAGGTGCCGCCACGCAATGGGACTGAACTCGGAACCACGTGGTTGGGAAGCAAGCTTCTTACCACCCAGCCACGCCTGCACCTATAACACTTATTTCTTTACTGCCCACAAGGGGCTACACACAGAGAGGACGAACAAGGACAGACAAACGGATTAAGTCGATTACATCGACCCCAGTGCGTAACTGGTACTTATTTAATCGACTCCAAAAGGATGAAAGGCAAAATCGACCTCAGCGGAATTTGAACTCAGAACGTACGGCAGACGAAATACCGCAAAGCATTTCACCCGACGTGCTAACGTTTCTGCCAGCTCGCCGCCTTCGACATTCGAAATACCTATTTCTTTACTACTCACAAGGGGCTAAACACAGAGGGGATAAACAAGGACAGATAAACAGATTAAGTCGATTATATCGACCCCAGTGCGTAACTGGTACTTATTTAATCGACTCCGAAAGGATGAAAGGCAAAGTCGACCTCGGCGGAATTTGAACTCAGAACGTAACGGCAGACGAAATACTGCAAAGCATTTCACCCGGCGAGCTAACGTTTCTGCCAGCTCGCCTGCACCTATAGCACTTATCACCTGTTGCCTTATTTCTTTGAAGGATCTCTAAAGTTTTAGTAAATGAACGTTGATCAGAAGTTAACCTGGCAATAAATGATGTGGTTTAACAAGTTTGTAGCAAATGTATGG
The DNA here is from genome assembly GCF_006345805.1 of Octopus sinensis. Classification (NCBI taxonomy): domain Eukaryota; kingdom Metazoa; phylum Mollusca; class Cephalopoda; order Octopoda; family Octopodidae; genus Octopus; species Octopus sinensis. The sequence goes on along the minus strand of NW_021824837.1, from coordinate 35,451 downwards.
AATGTATGGCGATACTTTTATTACACACTTATTCTATCTTCCATTTTTAACGTACTGTAATTTTTGACATCACGGATATACCAATATTAGTTTAAAAGGCAAACTATTAAGACAGTTTGACAGGTGGGCCAACCGATGGAGTGTATTGGGTTAGATTTTTAACACTTTGCAACTGCTACACAACAATATTTGTGGAAATAAAGTTTTCAATGGATAAAGGAAACCTTTGATATCAAAATTGATTTCTGGCACGAATCATTATCTTTGCGGCCTTTGCAGTATTGTAATCACATGTCCCTTCATGGCAAAAGAAAATATAATGAATGAATAAATGAACAGTGACCAAAAATTGAAAAGAAAGAGACTTGTGGAAAGTCGGGTAGAACGGTGGGCGGGGGGGGGGGCACTAAAAGAGAGAGTGAGACACAGAAAGAGAAAAACCAGAAAGATAAGGACAGTGAAAGACGGGGAAAGAAAGACGGATAGGGAAGGCGAGGAGAGAAAAAGAGAAAAAGGTGGAACGATGCAAAAGTGCTTCAGGTTCAGTTGAAAAGTGTATTTGACATATATAACTAATCAAATTCCAATCATAGTTATTTTCTTGATTGGCAAATATCTCACGGCGTTCAAGTGGAGCCAGTAACAGTAGCAGCAGCAGTAGCAGCAGTAGCGGTAGCAGTAGCAGCAACAGTAGTAGTAGTAGTAGTAGTAGTAGTAGTAGTAGTAGTAGTAGTAGTGGTGGTGGTGGTGTGGTGGTGGTGGTGGTGGTGGTAGTATAGTAGTAGTAGTAGTAGTAGTAGTAGTAGTAGTAGTGGTAGTGGTAGTGGTAGTAGTAGTAGTAGTAGTAGTAGTAGTAGTAGCAGCAGCAGTAGTAGTAGTAGTAGTAGTAGTAGTAGTAGTAGTAGTAATGGTGGTGGTGGTGGTGGTAGTAGTAGTAGTAGTAGTAGTAGTAGTAGTAGTAGTAGTAGCAGCAGCAGCAGCAACAGCAGCAGCTAACGCGTGAGATCTTGAAGCACAAACACGGATGAATTTCTGGACGTCAATTTTTCTCTTCCTGAAAAACCCCGAACCCCGAACCCCCAACTGCAACGTCACCTCACCTGTCTTCCCCTTCCCTACACACACACGGTGCCACACCTCACAGTTTGCTCCCCGCCCACCACTTCTCACTTCTTCTCTCTCTCTCTCTCTCTCTCTTTCTCTACACACATACACACGCATATACACACACACACACACTACCGAGAAGGATTTATAAATTGTGTAAAGAACATTAAGAATATAGAAGTGTTATTAGTCGGTTTGGTGAAGGGGGGGTCGTGGGTGGAGTGACGGTAGTGTGTGGGGAGGAGGGGGGAGGCGGAACGGCTTGGTGCGAGTTAGAGCGGGAGTTCGTTTCTTGACGTTGGTCTCGTAAAAAGTTCTGAGAACGTTCGTTCTTTACATGTCAATCTGTTTCAGTGTCAAAGGCGTGAAGAAGTTTCGCCTAATACTAAAACAACCTGCTTACCAACCTTTTCGCTTGTCAGCTTCACTGAATGTCAAATGAGCTTCAAAACACACACGTACAATCAAAACCCCGAACCACCACTCCTCGGTTCGCCACTAACACACTAACGTATACACAAATACACACTCGCTCACGTACTATATATAATATATATATATATATCATGGCTTGCACAAGCAAATATACGAAACTGCAGACTTACGCATGAATACAGACACACACGTAGACATTTGAACGTACATATAGACACGCTGCTGTACAATAGCTTGCGCAAGCAAACATAGTAAACTGCTGATGTATTCGTATACTAACAAGCGATCACATACATACACATTTTGGTATGCATGTAGACACACACCCACATAAAATAGCATACACGTGCATGCAAACGAAAACAAGATACACGCATACACATTCAGACATATTTAAATACAATGGATGTTTCAAAAATCTTAGATATTGAAACTACGTATTCATACGCACACAATAGCTTGTATAAAATAGCTCGCACAAGAACAGATATGGATTTACACCCGGGTACCCTCAAAAATAGATGCATAAACATGCATTCACAAGAAGAAAAGAATACTTATGCATGCCCACACAAATATTGAAAAACTTCTTCATATGAACAACTGCATATACATGTATGTATATGTAACACACACACACACACACACACATATATATATATATACTCACTTTTACTCTTTTACTTGTTTCAGTCATTTGACTGCGGCCATGCTGGAGTACCGCCTTTAGTCGAGCAAATCGACCCCAGGACTTATTCATTGTAAGCCTAGGACTTATTCTATCGGTCTCTTTTGCTGAACCGTTTAGTTACAGGGATGCAAACACACCAGCATCGGTTGTCAAATGATGTTGGGGGTACAGACACACACACACATATATACATATATACGACGGGCTTCTTTCAGTTTCCGTCTACCAAATCCACTCACAAGGCTTTGGTCGGCCCGAGGCTATAGTAGAAGACACTTGCCCAAGGTGCCACGCAGTGGGGCTGAACCAGGAACCATGTGGTTGGTAAGCAAACTTCTTACCACACAAGCTACTTACCACACAGCTACTCCATTGTAAATAAAACTTTAAGCTAAACTATGTATTCTTCAAACTCACATGAGTAAGAAAATTTTGCCGCTGAGAAAAAAATTATTTAAAATATAATTTCGTGAACGAAATTCTTGATGGGGAGTGTTAAAAAATACAAGCGGTTAATGGAACAAATATCAAGAAATAAGATACACGTAGGAAATTCACATATTTGCATGCGTGATTACATGCAAGCCAATGAATGGACGTCTACGTAAGTGCACGACATGCAAGAAACAGGTACCAAAGCTTCATGAAATGATGCCATATTGTCTTAAATAACGAAATGACAGGGAAGGGTCTCTGATATGCAACTATGCAAAATTTT
>NW_021824837.1:10000-27500 GCF_006345805.1 Octopus sinensis | reverse complement strand
CTCGGGCCGACCAAAGCCTTGTGAGTGGATTTGGTAGACGGAAACTGAAAGAAGCCTGTCGTATATATGTATATATATATAGGCGTGTGTGTGTTTGTGTGTCTGTATTTGTCCCCCTAGCATTGCTTGACAACCGATGCTGGTGTGTTTATGACCCCGTTACTTAGCGGTTCGGCAAAAGAGACCGATAAAATAAGTACTGGGCTTACAAAAGAATAAGTCCCGGGGTCGAGTTGCTCGATTAAAGGCGGTGCTCCAGCATGGCCGCAGTCAAATGACTGAAACAAGTAAAAGAGAGTAAAGAGTAAAGAGATATACATTTTATACACATATGCGCATACACACATATCTGATTTGTTAAATGGAATACTTTCAACTACAGTGGAAATGTTTTTCAAATGTAATTTTTTAAAAGTAATCAAAATTCAAATATATATTATTTATAATTTACTTCTTATATCTACTTCTATAGCGTTCTACTAGAAATACTGTTATGCTATCATCATCATCATCATCGAAATATTAATCAACTTTATTGCATATTTTCGTTCTTCAGTACAACGTCAATTCTGATGTTTGAGAGAGAGAGAGAGATAGACAAACGGACGGGCGGACGGACGGACAGACAGACAGACATACAGACAGACAGTTAGACAGATAGATAGATAGATAGATAGATAGATAGATAGATAGATAGATAGATAGATAGATAGATAGATAGATAGATAGATAGATAGATAGATAGATAGATAGATTCTGATGTAACACATCTATGATAAAATATATTCCAGGCATAACCATCCATTGTTTTCCCCGAGTTTACAAAATCCAGGAGCTTGTTATTGACAGTTTTGTTTTGCTAAGGAGTTGAGTGAACCTGAAGAAAACTTGGTTACTACTTCTAGATACAACGACATAGAGGTTCTCTTGCTAGTATACATATTACTGGATGGTGTTAAATAAAATCAATAAAACAAAATTATTTAGATTTTTTTTGTGTGTCTCTTTCCCTTTTAATTTTATATACCAGGAACAAGATCAACTATATCTTCCAAGGTTCGAGGATGATTAAAAAACAAACAGCTAAGTACTGGAGCAGAAGTGAGTTCATCCCTTTCTCAAAATATATGGCATAGAACCTGTAGAATAATCATGTATTTTGAAGTTTGTCAATTCATTTGTATAAGTTTTCTTTCTTGCTTTCTTTCTTCTTTTCTTTCTTTAATTTACAAAATCATGCGACTGTGATCTTCAAGTTCTATGTATGTGCCGCTGTATCCCTTATTCCATTTACAAACAGTAGATTCCAGCTAAAATACTCAAGACTAATTTTGACTTCGTGAGTTACTTTCTTAGACAAACGTCGTAACTCCACCAATCGCATCTGATTTGGGTAACTACTGGAAATAGTGCATCAGATTTGCTTCTTTTCTCTTACAAGTATTTTAAGTCGAATAAATCCGCCATGTCTAATAATTTATAGGCATTTGCAGTTTTACAGAGAGCATTCGAAATGTAGATGGAGTTTGTAAGATGTAAAGTATATTCTTTGAATGATGCCTTCATATCCTTTAGACTAATAAAATAATGTGAATATTTCACTGAACTGAACATCCTTAAACCAAGATGATGATTCTGATCAACATTCTGCGTTGCCATAGAAAAATAAAAGGATCAGAAAATATTCCCATAAATTTCCCAGAGATCACGTGCTGGGTGAGTGGGTTTTCAACAGGGTTAGTCTTTGATAGATTTTTCCATTGATGACTGCCTTTTCCAGTCAATGACACAAATATCACAAAAGGTCACATCATGATGACCCATGTTCTTGGTTTTGCTCTTTTGAAGTTATTCAGACTGAAAAGAAAATAGTAGAAGCGAAAGGAAGATATTCATTCGATATTATTGTTTGTCCGGAAGAGACATGGTGAATGAAATTCTATTGTAAATAACTACCGAATCTGTTCGCGTGGTTTTTCACAAGAAATGAAATATTATTACAGTCCACGGTTTACGTTGGAGTTGCATTGCAGAATAACTTTAAAATAATCTGCAATGTTCATCTTCATTCTTGTGAAAAACGAAAATAAAAATCCTTTGTGTTAGTTGCTGGAGAATAAATCATAAAAGAATTGCCTCTTCGTGCGATTTGTTACAACGAAATCATATTTAATCTTAGTAGTAAGTTAGAGTATTAGAAATGGATGAATATCAAGACGTCAACTTAAAAAGCCTACCGGCTATATTTTAAGCGATTTTCATTCATATATTTCACAATCGATGCTGAGACTGTATGTGTTTCGATACAGCGCAGGAAAAGAGCTCTTAATTCTATAAGCTTCGACTGACTTAGTTGATAGAATATACGGCTGATCATTTGGAAATATAGTATCCTGTAGCCCAAATTTTCTATCTATCTATCTATCTATCTATCTATCTATCTATCTATCTATCTATCTATCTATCTATCTATCTATCTATCTATCTATCTGTCGATCTTCCTACCTACATGTTTGTCTGTCTCTCTATCTATCTGTGTGTGTGTGTGTGTGTGTGTGTGTATGTTTGCGTGCTATAGCTGAATAGGCGTCGCGCAAAGGTGCAATAATATTCCATGTAATGCATGTAAATTTTTTTTTTTTAATAACAAATTGTTACAAAAACCGTTCGATTCACTTCAACATTTAAATTTAATTTGTCAAAATATTTTCGTCGCTTTGAGACCGCGACCTGTTCACTGACAAAACTTCGTACTGCATCTGTTTTTTATGCAGCACGAAGTTTTGTCAGTGAACAGGTTGCGGTCTCAAAGCGACGAAAATATTTTGACAAATTAAATTTAAATGTTGAAGTGAATTTAACAGTTTTTATGTGTTTCTTAAATGGCTTATAAACACCTTCCACGCTGCAATTGTTTTCGTTCCAGCACACGATCCCAGATCAAGTCACTCGCTATGCAAGTACATCTCCAAAATTGTAACAGAATTAACGAGATTTATGTAAACACTATCAGCAAGTAGTGTTGTTGAATTAAATTGCATTGGGCGTAGCCCTCAAGAGATCATTGTCGATCGAGGTACGCAAGGCAATAATATATGCTGAATTTAATGCTGACATATGTTCTGCATACATTTCAGGGTAGCTACATTGATCGCAGACGTAATGCGCCTTCAGACTGGTTTAAAATTACCTGTAGCTACAAATCTATTTACTAGCTCGACCGAGCTTACAAAAATTCGTGGTGAAATTTGGAGAATGATACCTAGAAGTATCATTCTCCTACTTTCACCACAAAAGATATAAACTCCTGTATTCGCATGCATTAAACCATTCTTACAGACATTTTAAATCGTATTAGGGTCTTCAAGACAAGAGAAATAGCTGCTAAAACGCATTTTGAAAATAATATTTGAAGCTTGCATGTGTTTCGAAATCCAGTTTCACCCACCCCAAATTCTGTATGTATACATACATATAAATATAAATAAATAAATAAATAAATAAATATTTATAAATAAATACGTTTAAATATTTGTTGTGCAAGATTTTTTATGTGAAGTCGTGTGTTGAAACAGATATTGGCTAAACTGGCAATATGACCATTCCGAAATATAACAATATAAATAAATATAAATATATATATATGTATGTATGTATATTTATATGTATATATATGTATTTATGTATATGTATATGTATATGTATATGCGTGTATATATGTGTGTGTGTGCGTGTGAGTGAATTTGGAAAAATTGAATTTAAGCTTAATAAGATGTCGGTGAGCACAACTGCAACAACTTCATCAAACAAAATGTAAATGCACTGCTGAAATGCCTTTCGACGATGTATATACTTATTGTATGAGATACACATGGTGGTTTTAATTTGAATTATTAAAAAAAACCTTGCAAACCTGGTCAATGGAACAGCCTGCTCGTGAAATTAACGTGCAAGTGGTTGAGCACTCTGCATAGTTCTCACGGTGATTCAGCGTGACATATTATGTGACAAAGCTGGTGTTTGTCAGCTGAATGGAAATAATACAACATCAAATAAAGTGTCTTGCTCAACGAGGCAGCGCAACGCCAGGAATGGAACTCAAAACCTTACGATAGTGTGTCGAATACTCTAACCACTAAACCACGCTCCTTCACAATTTGAAATACAATCGTTTTTAGCTGTGACGTCAGTTAATGGTTGGTTGCTAGCATTAGAAGCCATAGAATTTCAAACTAGTGTTCATATCGTAAAGTTTCCTCTGAGATGGCTTATAGACAGAGATAGGACGGGGTTATCTGTATGTCGACTAAATATGCTTTTGCGTGCATGTGTGAAAGTGTAAAGAATTAGTTGGACTTTGTAGGGGTGATTATTATAGAGACAAAAATAAAATTAGGAGAAAAACGGATTAGGATTACAATTTCCTTTGTTGGTGAAGTATTTTTTGTTATCTTGGTCTAGAAACTAAAAACGGTGTTCAAGTCTTAGGGTTGATAATGGGTTGGAAATACTCAATAGTTTTTGGGGTAAATTAAAATGGTATGAGAATATGGTAGATGGAGTGGAGGAATTTCGAACATGCGCAATTTGTACATGTGTGTGTGTGTGTGTGTTAAAAAGAGAGTATTTGTGGCTGTGAGTTTGTTGTTGAGTTTATATGTGAATGTGTAAGTACGCATGCACATACAGGCGGATGTACGTTTATATGGAGACTTGAAGAATTGTATAAATTGTATAAATTGTATAAATATACATTCATACAGACGCGAATGTTGTCGAAGAACACTCACATATAAGTGTGTGCATGCATACATATGCGTGTGTGTATGTACGTGTGTACGTATACGTATACATTATAGATATTTACTTTTTCTTGTGTGTATTTATTTTATGTGCACATATAACATGCACGCACGCATACATAAATACACACATGCTTACACATATACATACAGCCCTTTATGCAAACAACATAAATTTATATTAAAATACGCATATATATATATAAATATATATATATATGCAGGTCTATGTGACTATACACCCATGCTTACAAACAAACATCGATCCATACATCCGTTTAAGCACACGCATACAAGCATACACTCGTATCTTTCATTCTATCAATCCATACATACATGCATAATACACCCACTCATACACACACACACAAACACATATAAATACATGGATTCACATATTCATAGATAGAAATAAAGAGATAGGTAATCTGTAATATTAAAAATGTTTCCATCACATATCGAAGGCGATTATAAAATTTTCTGAAATGATTATGACGTATGATTCATTTACCCTATTTGTTGATGTTCTTGTTCTTACTGTCGAAGTCAAAATGGCAACAGAAATGGGATAATTTCCCGAAAAATTCTTATGTCCGTTGCATTTCCTGTCAAGAGACTTAAATAATGAAAATTTGATAACATATTCCAAGCGTAACTAATTTTACGTTATTTAACTATATAATATCTTTTTCCAAAGTTAAGTGATTTGTCGAATTATGATTTAAACTTGAATTATCTATCTATCTATCGATCTATCTATCTATCTATCTATCTATCTCATCTATCTATCTATCTATCTATCTATCTATCTAATCTATCTATCTATCTATCTATCTATCTATCTATCTATCTATCTATCTGTCTATCTATCTATCTACCTCCTTCTGTTTCTGCGCTTTATACACACACATCCACACACACCACATCACACACACACATATATATATTATATATACTATATATATATATATATATATATAATATATGTATATGTATGTATGAATGTGTGTATGTATGTATGTATTTATAAATATATATATGTATGTCGATATATATATATATACATATATATATATAATATATATATATATATATATATATATATGTATGTAGATATATATATATATATATATATATATATATATATATATAGATTAGATAATAGATAGATAGATAGATAGATAGATAGATAGATAGATAGATAGATAGATAGATAGATAGATGAAAAGATATAGATATATATGCGCACATACAAAGATACATACATAGATACACATACATGTGTATACACACATGCATACAAAATACATATATACACTCACACGCACATAAACACACACTAACATATAGATACATATGTGTGTGTATAAATATGAATATCACTATTAGGAATATTTGTAAAAATGGATGTACGCGTGTGTATTACTGTATTTGTTTAAGTGTGTGTTTGTCTGTGTGTGTGTCTGTGTGGATAGATATTTGTGTGAAGCGTGGATAGATTTTTAATTGTATTTCTGTTGGAATACGAGTTGTTATGTGTATTTAGATAGTCACAAGCTTTCTAATGTGATAATGTGCATACGTACGTATTTGAGTAAATTCATCAATGTTGATGGGAATTACTTTTATATACACATAAAGCAGTCGCGTTGTGCGTGTGTTCATGTATGTTAGTATGAGTGTGAAAGATTGAGTATATGCACGAGCGATGTTTGGCTGTTATTTCTAGGTATAACGACTATATAGATGTTTCCCTTTCATTAGATTCATCACGAAATACTTACGTTTTGATGCTTCTCTTTTACTCTTTTACTCTTTTACTTGTTTCAGTCATTTGACTGTGGCCATGCTGGAGCACCGCCTTTAGTCGAGCAAATCGACCCCAGGACGTATTCTTTGTAAGCCTAGGACTTATTCTATCGGTCTCTTTTGCCGAACAACTAAGTTACGGGGACGTAAACACACCAGCATCGTTTGTCAAGCGATGTTGTGGGGGACAAACGCAGATACCCAAACATACACACACACACACACACATATATATATATACATATATACGACGGGCTTCTTTCAGTTTCCGTAAGGCTTTGGTCGGCCCGAGGCTATAGTAGAAGACACTTGCCCAAGGTGCCACGCAGTGGGACTAAACCCAGAACCATGTGGTTGGTAAGCAAGCTACTTAACACACAGCCACTCCTGTGCCTATAACATTAATTTTGAATTCTTCTTACTGCCATGCATTCCTGAAGGTATTACTGGTATGAATGATGAGAAATAGTTTCAGCTAGATTATTATTGAAACCGGTTCTTCTCATATGAATTGATAGGTGAAATCGATGTAAATTATTTGAAACTTCATTGTCACAAGTCCAAGCAAACAATAAGATCTGTATACATCCCAACACCACAAACACATATATAAAATACGCCGGGCTTCTTTCAGTTTCCAGCTACCAAATCCACGCACAATGATTTGGGTAACGTGAGACTATAACAGAAGACATTTGCCCAAGCTGCCACACAGTGAGCTGAAACCGGAACCATGTGATTGGGAAGCATGCTGCTTACCACACAGCTACAGTATGCCGATAAATTCGTAAGCTAAGTTGTTAGCTATTAGTAAGTATAGACAGTTTTTCAAAGCTGAAATAAATTGTGACGAAGGGCGACATCGTTAACTCATAGGATCTCAGAGATGGTGATGAATGACAGATCGTTTCATTCCTCTCTGAATTTTGGTGGAAACAATGAAAGAATTTGCCTCAGAGCGGGTACCCGCTTATCTGACGTGTATCAGTTAGCTGATGTACACACTTATCAGAAAAGTGTTTTGTTCACTGAATTCGTAAACAAAGTCTTTCAGTTTCCGTCAACCAAATCCACTCACAAGGCTTTATTCGGCCCGAGGCTATAGTATATTTCTTTACTGCCCACAAGGGGCTAAACATAGAGGGGGCAAACAAGGACAAAGGGATTAAGTCGATTACATCGACCCCAGTGCCAAATTGGTACTTTATAGCCCGAGGCTATAGTAGAAGACACTTGTACAAGGTACCACGCAGTGGGACTGAACCCGGAATCATGAGGCTGGTAAGTAAGCTACTTACCACACAGTCACTCTGCGCCTATATATTCATGTAACTTTTATAAGAACGAGTATTGTGGTATATATTCATGTGATACCATTATTGTGAAAGTTGATAAATAACCTTATGTTATTCTCAACCTGGCAAGCAAGGCGGCGAGCTGGCAGAAACGTTTGTCGGCCGAGCGAAATGCTTAGCGGTAGTTCGTCTATCTTTACGTTCTGAGTTTAAATTCCGCCAAGGTCGACTTTGCCTTTCATTTTTCGGGGCGTCGATCTAATCGACTGGGCCCCTCCCCCAAAATTTCGGGTCTAGTGCCTAGCGTAGAAAAGATTCTTAACCTAGCAAGCCTATGTGTGAAACCGTTCCAGCAGTGACCATTCAGTGGAAGACTAGAGACTGAAAGTTCTAGCAAAGTCCTGAGACAATTTTCCTTATTAATCAACTGGTTTTCAGTTAAGCTGTTTAATTTCTTCTTCTTCTTCTTCTTCTTCTTCTTCTTCTTCTTCTTCTTCTTCTTTTCTTCTTCTTCTCCTGTCTTCTTCTTCTTCTTCCTTTTTTTTTCTTTCTTCTTTCCTTCTTCTTCTTCTTCTTCCTCTTCTCCTAGTCATCTTTCTTCTTCGTCTTGCTGCTTCTTCCTCTTCTTTCTTCTTCTTATTCTTCCTCTTCTCTCTTTTCTCTTCGCTTCTTATCTCTTTTTCTCTTTCTTTATCCTTTCTTCTTCTTATTCGATCTTCTCTTATTTCTTCTTCTTCTTTCATTATTCTTCTTCTTCTTTTCTTCCTCTTATTCTTCTTATTCTTTTCTTCTCCTCTTCTTCTTATTCTGTTATTCTTCTCTTCTTCTTCTTCTTATTCTTTTCTTCTCTCTTTTCTTCTTCTCTTCTTCGTTTTATTTTTTTCTTCTTCTTCTCTTCTTATTCTTCTTCTTCTTCTCCTTCTTCTTCTTCATCTGCTTCTTCTTCTTCTTCTTCTTCTCTTCTTCTTCTTCTTCTTCCTCATCTTCTTCTTCTTATTCGTCTCTCCTATTCTTCTTCTTCTTCTTCTTCATCTTCTTTTTCTTCTTCTTCTCCTTCTTTTCTTCTTCTTCTTCTCTTCTTCTTCTCCTTCTTCTTCTGCTTCCTCTTTTCTTCTTATTCTTCTACCTTCTTCTTCTCCTTCTTTTCTTCTCTTCTTCTTCTTTTCTTTTCTTCTTCTTCCTCTTCTTCTCTTCTTCTTCTTCTTCTTCTTCTTTCTTCTTCTTCTCCTTCTTCTTCTTCTTATTCTTATTCTTCTTCTTTTCTTCTTCCTCTTCTCTTCTTTCTCTTCCTCTTCTTTATTCTTCTTATTCTTCTTCTTCTTTCTTCTTCTTCTTCTCTATTCCTCTTCTTCGTCTTCTTATTCTTCTTCATCTTCTTCTTCTCCTTATTCTCTTCTTTTCTTCTTCTTCTTCCTCCTTCTTCTTCTTCTTTCTTCTTCTTCTTCTTCTTTCCTCCTTCTTCTTCTTCTTCTTCTCCTCCTTCTTCTTTTCTTCTTATTCCTCTTCTTCTTTTCTTCTTCTCTTCTTCTTTTCTCTTCTCCTTCTTCTCTCCTTCTTCTTCTTCTTCTTCTCCTTCTTCTTCTTTTCTCCTTTTCTTCTCCTTCTTTTCTTATTCTTCTTCCTCTTCTTTTCTCTTCCTTTCTTCTCCTTATTCTTCTTCTTCTTCTCCTCTTATTCTTCTTCTTCTCTTCTTTCCTTCTTCTTCTTCTTCTTATTTTCTTCTTCTTCTCTTCTTCTTCTTCTTCTTATTCCTCTTCTTCTTCTTCTTCTCTTCTTATTCTTCTTTCTTCTTCTTTTTCTTCCTTCTTTCTTCTCTTCTTCTTCTCTTCTTCTTCTTCTTCTTCTTCTTCTTTCTCTTCTTCTTCTTCTTCTCTTCTTCTTCTTCTTCGTGGCCGCGATCGTTGTGATCGTCGTCGTGTTCGTAATGGCCGTCATCTTCATCATCGACGTCGCTGATTCCACCCACTTCTATATGTCTTTAACATCACTTCTATTCATTCATTCAATCTCTCTCTCTCTCTCTCTCTCTCTCTCTCTCTCACACACACACACACATATACACACCCTCTCTCTTTCTCTCACTCTCTCTCTTTCTCTCACTCTCTCTCTTTCTAGCTATCTATCTATTGCTGGTATACTGCGTAATTCTACATTTCACAGTTCTTTTCCACAAGAGATATTAACAAACAATATTAATAAGTTAACAAAACACTCGCCACTTATGCAACACTTGCGCTGTGTACAGCAGTGAATCACACACTTCTCTTTGCATTGCCTGTTTACGCGCTGTTAATTGAATTGGATCGCTTAAATCTCACAGCTCAATGACAACAAACCTTGATCTATCGAAAACATTAGTTGATAATTTATCGATTGACTTCACTGAGGTTTTCATATGTTTTGTTACGTTCACAAAATCAAATTGTGTGATATATCACACATTACATTCCTGCTGTGGTAATATTTAATATCAACAGAATGTATGATATATAATCTTGTTCTAAAATATGGTATATATATCAAAATGAAAACAAGTGATATATCGTACACATCTTTTGTCATATTTATCACAATAGAAGTGTAGTATCTATATCATATTTCGATATAAGATATATCGTAAAATGTGTGGTGTATAATCTCACAAAAACTGTATTATGTATCATACATTTTACTCGTGATATTTGTATATCACATTAGAAATGTATGATGTATCACGTCTTTTTGGTGTGATATACATCACAAATGAAATGTAAAATGTATATCATACACTTCCATTGTGATATAAATATCACAACAGAAATGCGTTATATCACATATATCCGTTGTGATATGTATGTATATGTAATTTCAAAAGTGGACTGTGTAATCGAGTGTGTGGTATGCCATCTCATATTTCAATTGTATTGTATCACAACAGAATTGTGATATGCCTTATAGAGGTATCTTTTATCCTTTACATGTTTCCGTCATTGGATTCTAGTCATAGTAGGGAACCAATCGACCCCAGTACTTAATCTTTAAGCTTGGCATTTATTCTATGGGACTCTTAAGCCGAACTGCTAAGTTACGGGGACGTAGACAAACCAATACCAGTTGTCAAGCGGTCGTGAGGAACAAAGCCAAACACAAGACAAAGACACACATGTATCACACACACACTCACGCACCCCCAACATAACCCCACACACAAACACACACACTATATATTATATATATATATATATATATATATTCCTTGTAAACGGTAAATTTTCCCTACCTAAAATATTCATACTTTGTCTCTGATGACGGAGTACCCAGTGTGTGGACATGCTAACTACAGCTGTAAGACTTCAAATTCACATTACCCTAATTAAATAAAATCCAGCCTTAGCTGTGATCTTGGAATCTAACGGTCGACAAGCTATAGCACTTACTCAGCATACCTATTCGTTTGGATCACAAATGAACTTAGCCCCCCTCATATTCTTTACACACACACACACCACACACACACACACACATACACATATATGTAAGACGGACTCCTTTCTGTTTCCCAAGATGTCACACAATAGGACTGAACCCAGAACCAAGTAGTTGGGAAACAAGCTTGTCACGAATAAGCCACGCCCGAAATATAGTAAAGAAAAATTAGTTGCTTTTCGAGATCACAATTATCCATAGTTTGATTGACATTAATGACAACATTCAGTATGAATGTTCTCATTGTCCACAAATCGCTCTAGTATAAGGTAAAAGATTGGTCGATCTATTTATGTAGTCCAACGTTAGTCGCAATCCCTTTGCATGTCTCTGTTGAGCAGAACGTTGTAAGATATTTTTTAATGGCGAACTATGGGAGAATTTTACAATTCTTCTCATTTTATGAATGATACTTGAAACATTGATTTCGTTACCAGTCTCACGTGAATTCAATGAAATATCCGTCTTGACAGAATCGTTATTATCAAAACATTCGGTTCTTCATAATTATTTCCATATAAACACTTATCATCAACTTGTATTATTTCAGAAAAGCGGCAGCGGTTGACGTCGCTGACCTCAAGTAAAACACGTTACATGAAGTTAAATATATTGCACGCGCCTAACACAATTGCCGATCGCATTCAATGAGCCTTCTCAGATTCACTATGATAACCGCACCATCGACAGCACATTCCGTCAAATGACTTCTAAGTAAATATCAAATTATTCTAACTACTGTAACAGAAACCTAGAAAACGTTAAGGCGGCGAGCTTGCAGAACCGTTAGCACGCTGGGTGAAATGCGTAGCCGTATTTCGTCTGCCGTTGCGTATTGAGTTCAAATTCTGCCGAGGTCGACTTAGCCTTTCATACTTTCGGGGTCGATTAAATAAGTACCAGTTACGCACTGGAGTCGATATAATCGACTTAATCCGTTTGTCTGTCCTTGTTTGTTACCCCTGTGTTTAGCCCCTTGTGGGTAGTAAAGAAATGGAAATAGGTATTTCGTATGCTGTTACGTTGTGAGTTCAAATTCCGCCGAGGTCGACTTTGCCTTTCATCCTTTCGGGGTCGATAAATTAAGTACCAGTTACACACTGGGATCGATGTAATCGACTTAATCCCTTCGTCTGTCCTTGTTTGTCCCTTCTATGTTTAGCCCCTTGTGGGTAGTAAAGAAATAGGTATTTTTTTCTGCTGCTACGTTCTGAGTTCAAATTCCGCCGAGGTCGACTTTGTCTTTCATCCTTTCGGGGTCGATAAATTAAGTACCACTTACGCACTGGGATCGATGTAATCGCCTTAATCCCTTTGCCTGTCCTTGTTTGTCCCTTCTATGTTTAGCCCTTTCTGGGTAATAAAGAAATAAGAATTTACATCATTCTTATTTGCATTGTTATTCAAATACCGGTGAGTGTTTAATGTGGTGTATTCATTTAAACTAAATCGTGATCATGGGAATTTCGAATCATATGCAGTCTTTTAATTTACTCCACTGTAAACGAACTAGAGCCATTACATATGATGGTTTCTTAAATTTTATTTTATAAATTACATATCTTCTTCACCAAATGCTTTCTGATAAACTAACTTTTATGTATAGAATCTTATTGTCCACAAATCGCTCTAGTATAGCTAAAAGACTGATCCATCTAGTTATACAGTCCAACGTTACTCGCAATTCCTTTGCATGTCTCTGTTGAGCAGAACGTTGTAAGATGTTTTTTTCATGGAGTGCTATCAAAGAATTTTGCAATTTTTCTCATTTTATGAATAATGCTTGAAACATTGATTTTGTTAACAGTCTCACGTGAATTCAGTGAAATATCCGTCTTGACAGAACTGTTTGAGATACTGTCCAGCGCGATAAGTTTGTGATCATGCTGTTAAGAGGTTTGCTTTGCAGCCAGGTGCTTTCCGCTTTAGCCTCACTCAGCAGACATTCGTACATTGCACTTTGGGCATTTCTAACAAAAGTTATTGTCAATCTTATGCTTGTTCTGCAAGAATAAGACAAACCATACGGACACTCAGCTTATTTGTGTTTAAACTCCTTACAGTTTGCGATTTTTCATTCTCTTCCTATATATATCGTGTTTTTAATGCAGAACGGTTAAAAGTGATTTTATCTCGGATTAAAACTTCAACAACTTGCTTGTCAACGGTGTATAAACGTTGTATACATAGATAACAATATTAATTTAACACTGATTCACTTGCGTACACTGATTATTTATTCAGTTCAGCATAAACACATATATTTCGTGTTATGCTTAGAAGCAATACACGGTACCAGAATTTTCAGCTCGAGTCAAATGGAAATGTATTAACTGAGGAAGGTCTTACGTAAGGGATGAATTTCCTATTTTCTATTATGCAATGATCTTAAATGTAGGTATTAGCTGCTTTCAAAATATTATTGGTGTCCCAGCATGGACAGAGAAGAAAGGTGGATGGCTGGCCAAAATTCAAGCCGAACTATTAGATATTGGCTGCTGTTTAATCAGTCTCAATCTTAATCGACGTGTTTGATGATCAAATGCATTCTATTAGCTACGAAATATTACAAGTACCTAGATTTGTCTAAGGTATCCTTTTCTTGAGAGGTTATGATGTGATGTAATATTGTTTTTATTTCTAAGCATGTCGAGCAAAGTGACCCTGACGATGCACCTTTGTAAGTTTCTTCCATTTCTCGGAACTAGAAATTAGTGGAATCAGTATTTTATTTATTGTCTGTTGTGGAATAAAATGGAATTTAAGAATTCCTTACAGCAGTGACAGAGGAAATGTAATATTTAATTTAATTTTGTACACCACCCACATCCCCCTACACTCATTCATTCGATCACCTGCGCATAACATAAACGATGCACACACAGACTCACATGCACCCACATATAGCCGTATACAAATAGGACTTAAATTACCATTTCATTCTACCTGACACGCACACATACAAGTCCTCATCCCCAAACGCCTCCTCTTATACCGCTTTGTGCCCCTTCCTTCACTCTCTGTCTTTTCTCTCATACTTGCTAACATGCAAATTTTTTCTCTCGTACACGTCTTCCTTTGCCGACACTCCACAAACACAAAATGTCTGTGTGTGTGTGCGTGTCTTCCTCTTTCTCTCTCTCTTTCTCTCTGTTTCATACACACACATACGCACACTACTTTGCACATACAAACACAGTCTCTTTCTCTTTCATGCACATTTTTAACTTAGCGGCAAAAGAAAGACCGATAGAATAAGTACCAGTCTTACAAAGAATAAGCCGAAGGGTCGATTTCTTCGACTTAAATATGGTGCTCCAGCAATGACTACAGTAAAAGACTAAAAGAATACACAAACATCCCCGTCTCTCTCTCTCTCTCGCTCTCTCTCTCTCTCTCTCTCTCTATCTATCTATCTATTTATCTATATCTATCTATCTATCTATCTATCTATCTATCTATCTATCTATCTATCTATCTATCTATCTATCTATCTATCTCTCTCACACACTTACACACACACATTCGTACTCTCTCACATACATACACACAATCTCCCACGCACGCACAATTTTTTTCTCTCTCACACACTTACTCCCACGCTCTCTCTTTTTCCTCACTCTCTCTCTCTTTCTCTATCACACACACGCAGACACACACACACACACACCCACGCACATTCCTTCTTCCAATTACATATACACACGATCACTCAAGTACGTACACAAACGCTCTCTGTTTCTCTCTCTCTATCACCCTTTCCCGCACACAAAAACATTATCTTTCTCTACTATAATCTCTCTCTTTCTCTCTCTCTCTCTCTCTCTCTCTCTCTCTCTTCTCTCTCTCTTTCTTTTTTTCTCTTCACAAAAGTGACAAGTAGCCCTGCGAAATTTTCAGGTTTACAAATTGAGGAGAAGAGAGAGAATGAGAGAGAAAGAGAAACACAGACAGAGAGAGAGAGAGAGAAGGCCGGCTAATTATTGTGCCGATGATGATGATAACGATAGTGATGATAACGATAATGATGATGATAACGATGATGATGACAATGATGATGATAATGATGATGATAACGATGATGATGATGAGGACAATGATGATGGTAATGATGATGATGATGATGAGGAAGGATAAACGAAATTAAAATGTGTTGCACGCACACGGCGCGTATTTATAGACAGCATATAATTGCAGATAGCGGAACACGGGAGAACATTGCAATTAACTCATAGACACTGTGTCTCTGCTGTTGCTGTGTATGTGTGTGCGTACGTGTGTGTGTGTGAGTGTGCGTGCACGAGAGATACAAAGAGAGAGAGAGAGAGAGAGAAAGTGAGAGAAAGTGAAAGAGAAAGTGAAAGTAGAAGAATGTGTATGTATATATTTGCGTGGAGTGAGTGAGTGTATGTGAGAGGGATATATTTTTGAGAGAGTAAATGTATGTGTTAGTGTGCGTGAGACAGAGAAAGTATGTGCGTGTGAGATAGTGTGTGAGTGTTTGCGTGAGTGTGTGTGTGTTGTGCGTATGTGTGTATGAAGCCGCAAAATTACACATCTCATTCAGATATGTGTAGTTATTAAAATGTCTCTCTCCATTTTCCTTTTCCTCCACCCCTGCACCAGTATGCATAATTATTCACATACCCAAACAAAAATACAAATGCACACACACGCACATCATCGTGTATAATGCTAGATAATACCCAGTCACCTATTTTACCTACTTCATCAGAAGAGAAAGAATGAGATTAAGAGGTTGAGAGAAAGAGTACAAAGGCAGAAATGAACATAGGTGAGAAGAGAGATAGTAAGAGCCAAGTTGAGAGATGAGCATGCATACGTCTGTCTGTCTCTGTCTCTTTCTTTCTTTCTTCTTTCTTTCTTTCTCTCACTCTTTATATATATATATTATATTATATATATATATATATATATATATATATATATATATATATATATATATTATATATATCACCGTTATCACAGTGACCGACCAGGCTATCAGATGTTGCTACATATCGCTGGTCACAATGCGCTTCGCATCGTTTTAGCCTTCAAATGACGCCATCCCGCTGGCTAAGCAAGCAGGCCAATATATATATGTATATATATATATATATATGTATATATATAGATATATATATATATATATATATATATATATATATGTATGCGTGTATATATATATATATGTATATATGTATATCTATGTATGTATATATATATATATATATATATATCTAATATATATATATATATATATATATATACTATATATATATATATATATATATATATATATTCTATATATATATTAGAAGGTTTGGAGATGATGTACAGCTAATATATATTAGAAGAAATGAGGTACTCAGAAATCTCGATAGTTTTATATTTACAGATATTTACTAGTATATTACATGTTTTTATAAATCATATATCACATATTAGCGCTTTCGTCCACTCTAATGGAGTTTTCAAATTCAGTTTTCAAATTTCAAAGTACGTGTGGAATATATATGAAAGAAGGTTTGAAAATGCAATTTTAAAGATGTTTATTCACTTGACCGTTTTCACTTTTTTAGAAAAAGATTGTCAAAAGTAAAATGTAAAGCTTTGTATAACCTTTGTTGTGTTAAGTACTGGTTATCACAAATGTATTAAAAAACAGAGATACATTCTTTGATAATAATAAGAAAATGCTAAAAACAGTTTACAAGAAAGTATTTGAGAAAGTAATCAGAACGAAACTCCAAAAAGTAGAGTTCAATAAAACTCACGTTTGCATGTGTGTTTTTGCGAAGTTTATTTCCCACTACCGTTTGATGACTGGTGCAGGTTTGTTTGCGTCCCCGTTACTTGGGGATTTGGCGAAAGAGCTTGAAGCATAAGCACCAGCGTTACAAACAAGAAATGTGGTCGATTTGTTCGATTAAAACCGTCGAGGCGGTAACCTAGCATGACCGCAGTCCAATTACTGGTACACATAAAATATATAAAGAGAGGGGGAATGACGGAGAGGGAAATTCACCATTGTTCACAAAGAAGAGAATAAGGAAATAAAGCGGTATAAAGATTGGAGAGAGAGCGCTCTATAGAGATAGAGCGGTATGAAGTTGGACGTTGGTT
>NW_021824837.1:0-5000 GCF_006345805.1 Octopus sinensis | reverse complement strand
TCCCAGGTTTCTTTTACTGATGAAGTGTGACCTATGGTAGACTAGCTTAATTTAATTTAATTAAGCTGGTCTATCATTAAAAACACCGAAACGATGCATCGTATAAAAGATGAATTAGGGTAAACGTTTTTAAATTTTCACCTTATTTCCGAATTGCACTACTTGGCGGTTTGAGTTCTGGCTGCTCTTTCTGGTGGACGAATGGCCTGTTTAGGCCATTCCTAAATTGTTATATATATATATATATATATATATATATATATTTCTGTGTCCTTAAAACGACTTTCCCCGAGGTTCTCCATCAACTGAAAGTAAAAAGTTACTTTCTCGAATCATGACGTGTAAATTCCCCACCTAGACGTGACGTTGGTCCATCGCAGGATAGGATTACTGATTTTTGCCTGCTGAGTGAACTACAGCAACGTGAAATGAAGTGTTTTGCTCAAGAACACAACACGTCGCCCCGTCAAGGAATCAAAACCACAATCTTATAATCATGAATCCAACACGCGCCTCCATTCTCCTTCAACTTGGGGAACAACTAAAAATCACACAGAACAAAGTCTACACTGTAGGGACAGTGAGAGACAGTGAGGGACAGTTTTGATGTCCATCTCTCTCAAGACGTTGCTTACCGGGATAGAACTGTGAGAAGCGGTGTCTACTAGGGTGTGTTCTAAGTCCTAGAATAATAAAAGTTGGCAGGTCAGCTTATTCGGTGCATAGTATGATGTACTAATATTACAATAATCTAGGACAGTTTCGAAATTTATAGAATGCATTTTGCGCGCGCACACACACACACATGTATATGTGTGTGTGTATGTATATGTATGTACGAGCAAAACGCCCTCCGTCCAATGGACGGTGCTGAATCATATCTGCTGAATAAAAAGCAATCGGTGTTTTCTTTTCATTAAAAAAATAACTAAGCATGCCTTTATTTCAATAAAATTTTTGGTTTTGTTAAACGAAGTTAAGGCAAAAAAAAAAAGAAAAAAAACTTCTTGAGAAACCAAATAGTCTTTCCTTCCTTCATGCCGAGTTTGAAGAAAATATCTCTTTTGCATCTTACTTTTTTAGTCTCTAAACTATACTGCATTTTTTGGCATTATTTCAAGCCAGCAGGCCTTTTTAACGCTAACTACACGTGTATTTTTCTCGCGCACGCGTAGTATCGATTGCAACAGCTGATGTACTTACGCGTACAAATGCACGTTCCCACGGCTTTATCGATCGCATTCTCACCTGGAATCGATTTTTGTAATTTTTTTGAAACCTTATTCACGCCCTGATACCGTTGGTATCTACATATAAAATTTGAGCGCAATGAGATGGAGGATGCCCGAGATCCGAGAAGACACACAGACAAACAGAACGGATTTTATATAATAGATATGCATATATATGTAAATGTGTATGTATATAGACAATGTATGAATAAAGGGAGACACAGATGTTTAAGTATAGATAGATAGATAGATAGATAGATAGATAGATAGATAGATAGATGATAGATAATAGTTAGGTAGATAGATGATAGATAGATAGATAGCTAGATAGATAGATAGATGATAGATAAATAGATAGATATGTTTTTTATAGCCACCCAGGCGCACACAGATAGAACAAATTACAAGGTAGAGCTTTTCTTTTGAAGAGTAAAAAAAAAAAAAAAAAAAAAAAAAAAGGGAAGGGGGAGTTCGATCAAAAGGATCGTAAGGAGAGAAGAGGACAAAAATAAGGGGGTAAAAAAAAAAAAAAAAGAGGAGGAAGAAAAATGATCAATAGAGATCGTTATCACAGACATGTCATATGAAGTGTAAAGGGGAGGACAGGGAGGTTTACCCGTGGAAAGAAAGCCTGCGGAAAAGACCACGGTAACCTCGGTCAATGAGTCACATTTATATTTTTTTTTTTTTTTTTTTTTTTTTTTGCAACAACAACTCCTGTTTTCGATTTCTGGGTCATAGACTATGTCAAGGTGGCTCGTCATCATACGTGCCATTCTTGCTACATTCACCATCTTTTTTGAAACATTCGCTAGACAAAACTGGCTCTAGCCTCTCACTTTCCTTTCAAGTGTACTGAGAAGTTGATGAGAGATTGACCAGAAGGAAAGTGTTTTCTCCAATCCTTTCAGACGCGTCACCAGACAGCCATAGCCACAAGGATAATGAAAAGCCTTCGTTGATAAATAGATGATAGATAGATAGATAGATAGATAGATAGACAGAAGCTAGATAATTGTAAATATTAAAGTAGACACATGCCAAAATAAGAAACCTAAATACGTAAAATTTACATAGATGCCTTTTTCGAATGCTCAAAGAAATTGAACAGAGGCATAAATAAAATGCATGTATTATTTGGCCACTCATACATATACACATATATTCACAAACATATGCCTTGTCGCCATATATATATATATATATATATATTATATATATATATATATTATATATATATATGTATATATATATAATGCGTATGCATCTATGTATGCCTCCATTACGTTATATGATTTGAGTGTATGTTGTGGGTGTAAATATTTGTGCGAGTCTCTGTGTGTGTGTATGTGTGTGTGTGTGTTGTGCATGTAATATATATAAAAAAAGAGAAATTTCCAGATATGGATAGTGTTTTCCTGTTTCTGTGAATACATATACATATAATATATAATGGAAATTATACAAAATGCATAAATAGATGACGCGAGTATATATATATATATATATATATATATATATCCACCACAGCTCATATACATATCTATTTTCTATTCAATATATATATATATATATATATATTATATATATATATAGATATATATATATATATATATATATATATATATAAATAATACATGCACAGGCATATATATTTATACAAATATATCTATATATGTATGTATTTATAAATGTATGTTCGTACTTATATATTAGTGTGTGTGCACACGCATGTTTGTCAGTGTGTGTGAGTGCATGTTTGTACACACACACACAGACACACACGCACACACATATATATATACATACATATACATATATTCATATATATATATATATATATATATATATATACATACACACACACACACACACATATATATATATACACACACGTTTTTATATATACATAAGCATAGTGATATCTAGCGACGTGAAATTGTGACGACAGAATGCGTTAATTTGTGTATTCCACTCAGTTCCACTCAGTTAGAGTATGTTTAGAAACAGCCATAAGACAATAGAAGGAGCAAACTCCGATGGAAAGTCAAAAAATTGTTTTCAACAGTCCTGTTTTCATCAACATTCAGCTCAGAAAATGTTGCCAGGCAAAAGCTAACATTGGTATTAAAAAGAAAAAAAAAATAATAAATAGAACAAAAAGCAAATATCATAATGTTGATGATGATGATGATGAGAAAGAACCAGTATTATTATTATAGTATTATTATTATTATTATTATTATTATTATTATTATTATTATTAGTAGTAGTAGTAGTAGTAGTAGTAGTAGTAGTAGTATAGGAAATAGGGAAGGGGATTAAGAAGGAAAAAATAAGACGTGTGTGAGTTTATGTGTGTATAATCCAATGAAAAGGGAAACAAGTACGTCCGTACAGACAATCACGCACACGCGGACACATACTCACAGACGCACACACAGACACATATACGCATGTATATATAAATATTTATATATATATATATCTATATATATATATATATGAGTATGTGTATGTCTGTACGTATGTATTTTCCTTTCATTGGACATACTCAAATTCACTCATACATGCATGTATATGTGTGTGCTTGCGTGTGTCTGTGTGGGTTTGTGTGTGTGTGAGTGTGTTTGCGTGTGCGTGTGCGTGTGTATGCACATCTGCACTAACGCATGCGCAAATTCACAACACGCACTGAGGTATTACCTCTTTGTGGTATTCGTGGTGACAGCAGTGTGTCGTCGGTGGATTTTCATTCTCACAATGGTGATGATGAGGCGTCGACACTGGTGAAAGTGTAAAGAAATACTGAAAAGAATTAAAACAGAAATACGAAAACAAGTTCTTAAAAAAAAAATGAAAAGAAAAGGCATTGAGATTCGTAGTGAATGAAGTTTGAATTTTTCAGTCAAATGAAGTAGAAGAATGCTAGAGACGAACGATTTTGAGACTGGTAAAGTTTTGGTGAGAAACAAACACAGAATACGATGGGTTGGAAAGAAAGAAAATTCAGAAACGAACAATTAAATATGGTTCTGTTATTGAGAAGAATATCTATTGTGAATGAAATGTTTGTTTGGCTGAAGAAAATGGGGGATATTTCATTAAAAATTTTAAAATTTAGTTTTCCATCTTTGCATTCAATTACAAAAATTTTGC
The DNA here is from genome assembly GCF_006345805.1 of Octopus sinensis. Classification (NCBI taxonomy): domain Eukaryota; kingdom Metazoa; phylum Mollusca; class Cephalopoda; order Octopoda; family Octopodidae; genus Octopus; species Octopus sinensis. Next base: position 609 of record NW_021824837.1, on the reverse strand, counting down.
GTGTGTTTTCTTGTGAAAATGTCGGTGTTATTGTTCGTGTGTAAGCGTTTGCATACGTGTGCGTGTAGGTATGTTTTTTTGTATATGTGAGGTATGTTTGTATCTTTGTTTAATAATAAATTGTTCCTTCCTTATTTCTTTCGTCACCTGATTCCTTTGAGTGAGTGTGTCTACGTGAATGTGTGCGTGTATGTCTGAGAGTTATTATATATAAACATATAAATGATTTTATAAACGAAAGAATAAAAGTCTAGAGAACACGCCTTGTACAGAATATATCTTATATGTATCTGCATTGAATTATTGACGTAAAATTGGAATTAGATTTCTACAAAGACGAAGAAAATTCCTTCTGAACTTTTGACTGCTCGACGCATAGTTATTAAAATCATGCATGAATATATATGTGTGTGTGTGTGTGTGTGTGTGTGTGTGTGTGTGTGTGTGTGTGTGTTGTGTGTGTGTGTGTGTGTGGTACGTGATGGATTCTCTTGTCGTTAACGACAAATGAAGGTTCAGTAAAATTTAGCGTTAATCATGTTCTATGGACAAGTGTGTGTCTCTTGAGGCTTGCTGGTACCTTGCAGACCTTTTGGCAAAGGCGAAAGA
>NW_021824836.1:62500-68187 GCF_006345805.1 Octopus sinensis | reverse complement strand
ATGTTTCTGTATATATATATATATACATATATACACACACAAACATATATATATATATATATACAGATACACAGATTAATCGACTATTCCCCTCACACGAACTTGCTGGCCTTGTGTCAAAAACTTGAAATCTGTATTATTGATAGAGAGTGAAAGAAGCAAAAATGAAATTAGAAAGGGTTGTAGTGAATGAGATGTAGAGAGTGAACCAGAGAAGTTGCTGTTTTGTGAGATGAGCGCCAAGAGAGATGGATGGGGTTACTGAGATACGACATTCAAACTGCATTATTATAGTTCCTAAGTTTGGTATTTTGACTGAAAGCGATTAGTACACACCGCTTCCGTCAACTTACGCTTTTGTTCTCTCTTCCCTCCCCTTTCACTGCCCTTCTGTGTGCAGCCCTGTGTGGCTAATAAAGAAACATATCTATCTATCTATCTATCTATCTATCTATCTATCTACCTACCTGTCTGTCTGTCTGTTTGTCTGTCTGTCTGTCTGTCTCTCTGTCTGTCTATCTATCTATCTATCTATCTATCTATCTATCTATCTGTCTGTCTGTCTGTCTGTCTGTCCGTCCGTCCGTCCGTCCATCCGTCCGTCCGTCCGTCCATCCGTCCGTCCGTCTGTCTGTCTGTCTGTCTGTCTGTCTGTCTGTCTCCCTTTCACTGAATATCACCTTATCTTTCAAACGACTTTCTTTAAAGTGTGGCAGAAACGAAGAAACAAAATCGGTGACACATGATTTGGTCTTCACTATAAATGTATTATGTGAGTAAATCCTTTTAGGTACAATCGACACTTTGTACGTCCACTACTCATCTGTCATTATCCATCGCCGCCATTTTTTCTCGTCACGGCTTGTTGTTCCAAAGACTGATTTTCATTATCGTTAATTTGCATTCTGTCATCTCGTTATGTGAGTGTGAACTGATCGTTCATCACGTCAGGTCTTATGTGATGTCACTATTCATCAGATTCAAGATTGCGAAAGTCAAGGAGGAAAACCTCATGGAATCAAGCACTTTTACACAAGGTTGTAATATATGGATTCTGGCAGATACGTTAGCACGCCGGGCGAAATGCGTAGCCATATTTCGTCTGCCGTTACGTTCTGAGTTCAAATTCCGCCGAGGTCGACTTTGCCTTTTCTCCTTTCGGGGTCGATTAAATAAGTACCAGTTACGCACTGGGATCGATATAATCGACTTAATCCGTCTGTCTGTCCTTGTTTGTCTTCCCTGTGTTTAGCCCCTTGTGGGTAGTAAAGAAATAGGATTATTATATTACATGTTTGAATGCTAAAATATACATCCGTGCCATATATTTTCCAATCTTAAATAAACCCCATTGTTTTTGATGCTAGTAATTCAATAAAGACCAATAACTTGACAGGATATATGCGATGCTGTTTTTGTTGTAAAAGTATAAAAAGTGGCACAATATTCAGGATAGTTCCATTGACAAATCAGAAAGATCCGTGGATACCATGTTGCTTCCAGTTTTAAGTAATACTAAACGGATTAGGGGCAGATCTGGTTTTGGATGCTGTTGTGTTGTAGAGAACTCTTCTTTGCAAGAATAATTGAACTAAAAATAACGAACTAACGAAAATCCTCGTCAATTCCGCAGTGTTTCAGTTTACTATATATTCATACTATAAATTAGTGTGGATAAATAATTCGTTATACTATAGGTACAAAACCTCATAAAAAAAAACAACTTTTTGGTGGAGGATGTGGCTAGTCGATTACATCGACCCTTATGCTTAAGTGGCACTTATTTTATCGACCCAAAAGGATAAAAGGCTAAGTCGACCTCGGTGGAATCAGAACTCGGAACATAAAACCGAAAGAAACGCTGCTCCGCATTTTGTCTAGTGTACCGACGATTCTGCCCGTTCGCTGCTCGAAATAATAGAGTCAATCGCTTGACCTTTCAATAATCAGCGGTAACCATCAACAAACAATCAACTCCATAAATCCATAAATGTTGATATTGGCGAGAACAGTCAATAATGTCGATTCGAAGATTCGACTAGTATTTATTTTATTGACTCTGGAAAATTGGAAACAGAGTCAACATCGGCGAGGTATTAGGTCAGGACTTTAATATTAGAAAGTAAAAACCCCAAATTCATTGTATATGACTTCTGTAACGAATCTGATAAGGTACCGGTCTTGCTACCGTATACAGTAGTGATTTACTACATCACTCTTTAGTACCTGTTTACCTGACAGTGTCCTATATTACACATTTCTCACAATTCTTCTTTCCCAGAGGCAGAAAGCCCCTGGAAGCCTTTCTCCAATAACATTGAACCTGCTGACGTTCAAGTTAGATATCACTTGAAGCAATCTCATCCGTTTCCAAGGGCTTACCGTATTCAAGACTGCTTCTTTTACTTGGACGAGGTAATATGACCCTACTTCTTTCTTTCTTTCTTTCTTCTTTCTTTCTTTCTTTCTTTCTTTCTTTCTTTCTTTCTCCCCCTCTCTCTCTCTCTCTCTATATATATATATATATATATACACACATATATATACACACATATACATACACACATATACATAGACGAAGAAAAAATAAGAACACTGATAAAACACGAAACTACCACACATACATTATACATGAGCGCACACACATACATACCCACACGCTGTATACACACACACACAGACACACAAACACACACACACGTCCGCGTGCACGCACTCGCACAAATAAACCAACAAACAATTTCCTTCCGCAATGATTATGCTATGAATTATTTCCTACTTTGTTGAACGAAAACAATTCTCTGCCACAAACATACAAACATACAAACATACAAACACAGAAACTAACAAACATCAAGACGTTACCGAACAACCAACACAACGAATGATAATAATAATAATAATAATAATAATAATAATAATAATAATATAATAATAATAATAATAATAATAATAATAATAATAATAATAATGATAATAATAATAATAATAATAATAATAATAATAATAATAACAACAGCAACAACCAATAACAACAACAACATGGTTTCTAATAATACAGTTGTATAAAATAAGAAGCCAAACATTGTTTCCCATCCTCTCCCCCACCCTCGTCCTATTCGCTGTTGCACTAGTTTTCTGTAGTCAGATGGAGAGTTTTGGAGCTGCTGTTTCGCTCGTCCTTTATTATGCTTCAACAATCAACGGCTGAGGTCGATAGCAGAGCTAAAATAAGGCCATTTTGTTTCTTTGTTCAGCCATGCTTCATTACGATTGAATAACTCTGGTTTTGTTTAATTCTTTTTTACACATCTATATATATATGTGTATGAGCGTATGTATGTATGTATAGTATAGCATAGTATAACAGTTAACCAGCCAACCTCCCTGACAGCCATCCGGCTGGAGAGCCTCTAGACTTGCCAATATCTCTCCAATCAATTCTGTAAATCTTTTGTACATTTCCTTGTACAATTGTTTTGGTGTATAGAGAGAACGATGCAGATGTTTTACACACACACACACACACACACACACACACACGTTTACTTTTATCAGTTTCAATCAGAGACTGGCCATGCGGAGCACCGCCATTGGTGTGATTGTTAGTCTATTTCGTTCCCTTTCTACAACTTTCTCACCGAGTTTGGTTTCGGTAAATGAAGGAGTTGGACAACACCCCCCTCATTTGCGTTTCTAGCCATAATATGGGTTTCTCTAAATAAGTATTTGCCAAAGTATTTTTCAATAAATTTATTCCTAGTCGATCTCTAAAGAGTATTTGGAAAGGTATTGAAAGGCTCTAGGTTTTTGAACCGTACGCTATTAAAAGATTGTGTCCTTACTCGAGATAAAATGGGTAGAAACTATGCAACTGTACAGTGACGTCCAAAATTTTCCATATATTTTATTTTATATCCTTCGCATCTTAACTTTAGGGAGTAAAGACTCAGCCTCTTTTGACTCTTCTCAGTTAACGTGTATGCATTTATGTTAATATCATTTTGTGATATTAACATATGTTTCTTATTTCTTTACTGCCCACAAAAGGGCTACACACAGAGGGGACAAACAAGGACAGACAAACGGATTAAGTCGATTATATCGACCCCAATGTTTCATTGGTATTTAATTTATTGACCCCGAAAGGATGAAAGGCATAGTTGATTTCGATGGAATTTGAACTCAGAACGTAGCAACAGACGAAATACCACTAATCACTTCGCCCAGTGTGCTAACGATTCTGCCAGCTCGCCGCCTAACAGTAGTAGTAGTAGTAGTAGTAGTAGTAGTAGTAGTAGTAGTAGTCTTAACAGCATTACAATGCCTTGAGTTCTGCCGGGACATTGACACTGTGTGGTGACCCCATAATTTGGACGTTATAAAGATAAACTCGATTGAAGAAGACCGACAATGATCTGAAAACCTAAGGAAATAAGGAGTAAATCACTAAGCTAGCGTCAAAACCATTTCGGTTGCAAGAGAGCTGTTTGAACACGAGCGTCGCAGAAATGAAGAGGATAAATGATAAAGACGAAAAATCTACCAATTTCAATCACACACACACATACACACACACACATACACACGGGAGGAGACCCTACATCGGAGTGGCCTTCTCCTTGATGAATTGTTTTACAGAACTGGACAGCTCCACCTACCCTGGAGTTTCCGAAGGATGTCAAAGAGGGCACCAGGTTTGCTGTGGAGACTGATTCCCCTAGCCTCTTCTTTCCTAAGACACTCACAAGGCAGTGAAGCTTTGTGCTTAGAATGCCAATCAACCCTTAGCTGGGGACCCTGACTAATCAAGTAGTAAAAAGGTAAAGACCCCTTCAGTCATGAATGACCATGGGATTGCACCTAGAAAGTTACCCTCCCGGGCACAGTTGTTTGTGGAAGGCCAGCAGTCGCCTTTGCATACCGGCCTCCCCTCTCCACACCACCAGTGTTATCCAAGGGAAAGGCAAAGGGGCCGTTACAGTTTGGCACCAGTGATGTCGCAACTCATTTCGACAACTGAGTTAACTGGAGCAACGTGAAATAAAGTGTCTTACCTAAGAACACAACACGCAGCCCGTTCCGGGAATCGAACTCACAATCTCACGATCGTAAGCTCGACGCTCCAATCACTGAGCCATGCGCCTTCACAACACACACACACACACACACAAATACATGCATATACATACACACACATATATATATAATGCAGTAATGTTTAAAATTATATTATATATAATTTCCTATTTACAACAAACTGCCAAAGGTTCATGCTAAGAGGAAGATATATACCATAGTTAAAGTCACGTTATCGCTATCTTAATCCGGCAATCATCAGATTTGTCCACATAATGGTCACAGGTAGTATGAGATTTTTTTAAAAGTAATTCGATAGTGAATGTTTGTTTAGCCGGGAAGAGGCGGTAGACAGATATTTTAAAACTTATGTTGCATTCCTTGAATCAACAGCAATTCATTTTATAACATAAACAACTATTTTTATGGAATCGAGGTAAAAATATATTGTATGCTTGATATATTGTGCTGAATTTTGTTTTGTGTTTACGTTTACTTTTGATGCTTGTGTTGGAGTGGATTATCGGGATGACTAAGTGCATTTGCATCATATGGTGGTGGTTTGTTGATATGCTCAAAATTGAAGGTAACCAAGGTGTAGAAATGTG
>NW_021824836.1:47500-57500 GCF_006345805.1 Octopus sinensis | reverse complement strand
AGAAATAGGTATTTTGTCTGCCGTTACGTTCTGAGTTCAAATTCCGCCGAGGTCGACTTTGCCTTTCATCCTTTCGGGGTCGATAAATTAAGTACAGTTACGCACTGGGGTCGATGTAATCGACTAATACCTATGTCTGTCCTTGTTGTCCCCTCTGTGTTTAGCCCTTGTGGGTCATAAAGAAATAGGTATTTTGTCTGCCGTTACGTTCTGAGTTCAAATTCCGCCGAGGTCGACTTTGCCTTTCATCCTTTCAGGGTCGATAAATTAAGTACCAGTTACGCACTGGGGTCGATGTAATCGACTTAATACCTATGTCTGTCCATGTTTGTCCCCTGTGTTTAGCCCCTTGTGGGTAATAAAGAAATAGGTATTTAGTCTGCCGTTACGTTCTGAGTTCAAATTCCGCCGAGGTCGATCTTTGCCTTTCATCCTTTCGGGGGGTCGATAAATTAAGTACCAGTTACGCACTGGGTCGATGTAATCGACTAATACCTATGTCTGTCCTTGTGTCCCCCTCTGTGTTTAGCCCCTTGTGGGTCATAAAGAAAAGGTATTTTGTCTGCCGTTACGTTCTGAGTTCAAATTCCGCCGAGGTCGACTTTGCCTTTCATCCTTTCAGGGTCGATAAATTAAGTACCAGTTACGCACTGGGGTCGATGTGTAATCGACTTAATACCTATGTCTGTCCTTGTTTGTCCCCTCTTGTTTAGCCCCTTGTGGGTCATAAAGAAATAGGTATTTTGTCTGCCGTTACGTCTGAGTTCAAATTCCGCCGAGGTCGACTTTGCCTTTCATCCTTTCAGGGTCGATAATAAATTAAGTACCAGTTACGCACTGGGGTCGATGTAATCGACTTAATACCTATGTCTGTCCTTGGTGTCCCCTCTGTTTAGCCCCTTGTGGGTCATAAAGAAATAGGTATTTTGTCTGCCGTTACGTTCTGAGTTCAAATTCCGCCGAGGTCGACTTTGCCTTTCATCCTTTCAGGGTCGATAAATTAAGTACCAGTTACGCACTGGGTCGATGTAATCGACTTAATACCTATGTCTGTCCTTGTTTGTCCCCTCTGTGTTTAGCCCCTTGTGGGTCATAAAGAAATAGGTATTTTGTCTGCCGTTACGTTCTGAGTTCAAATTCCGCCGAGGTCGACTTTGCCTTTCATCCTTTCGGGGTCGATAAATTAAGTACCAGTTACGCACTGGGGTCGATGTAATCGACTTAATACCTATGTCTGTCCTTGTTTGTCCCCTCTGTGTTTAGCCCCTTGTGGGTCATAAAGAAATAGGTATTTTGTCTGCCGTTACGTTCTGAGTTCAAATTCCGCCGAGGTCGACTTTGCCTTTCATCCTTTCAGGGTCGATAAATTAAGTACCAGTTACGCACTGGGGTCGATGTAATCGACTTAATACCTATGTCTGTCCATGTTTGTCCCCTCTGTGTTTAGCCCCTTGTGGGTAATAAAGAAATAGGTATTTAGTCTGCCGTTACGTTCTGAGTTCAAATTCCGCCGAGGTCGACTTTGCCTTTCATCCTTTCGGGGTCGATAAATTAAGTACCAGTTACGCACTGGGGTCGATGTAATCGACTTAATACCTATGTCTGTCCTTGTTTGTCCCCTCTGTGTTTAGCCCCTTGTGGGTCATAAAGAAATAGGTATTTTGTCTGCCGTTACGTTCTGAGTTCAAATTCCGCCGAGGTCGACTTTGCCTTTCATCCTTTCAGGGTCGATAAATTAAGTACCAGTTACGCACTGGGGTCGATGTAATCGACTTAATACCTATGTCTGTCCTTGTTTGTCCCCTCTGTGTTTAGCCCCTTGTGGGTCATAAAGAAATAGGTATTTTGTCTGCCGTTACGTTCTGAGTTCAAATTCCGCCGAGGTCGACTTTGCCTTTCATCCTTTCAGGGTCGATAAATTAAGTACCAGTTACGCACTGGGGTCGATGTAATCGACTTAATACCTATGTCTGTCCTTGTTTGTCCCCTCTGTGTTTAGCCCCTTGTGGGTCATAAAGAAATAGGTATTTTGTCTGCCGTTACGTTCTGAGTTCAAATTCCGCCGAGGTCGACTTTGCCTTTCATCCTTTCAGGGTCGATAAATTAAGTACCAGTTACGCACTGGGGTCGATGTAATCGACTTAATACCTATGTCTGTCCTTGTTTGTCCCCTCTGTGTTAGCCCCTTGTGGGTCATAAAGAAATAGGTATTTTGTCTGCCGTTACGTTGTGAGTTCAAATTCCGCCAAGGTCGACTTTGCCTTTCATCCTTTCGGGGTCGATAAATTAAGTACCAGTTACGCACTGGGGTCGATGTAATCGACTTAATAACCTATGTCTGTCCTTGTTTGTCCCCTCTGTGTTTAGCCCCTTGTGGGTCATAAAGAAATAGGTTTTTGTCTGCCGTTACGTTCTGAGTTCAAATTCGCCGAGGTCGACTTTGCCTTTCATCCTTTCAGGGTCGATAAATTAAGTACCAGTTACGCACTGGGGTCGATGTAATCGACTTAATACCTATGTCTGTCCTTGTTTGTTCCCTCTGTGTTTAGCCCCTTGTGGGTAATAAAGAAATAGAAATAGGTATTTGTGGAAAGGGCATTTGGTACGGTCGTTGTTGCTATCGCCTCTGATCCAGTCGACCCGTGTCAGATGTTCCAACCTTGATAATGCTGTCTTTTATTTATTTGTTTTTCTTCAGAAAACTTAATTACATTATCTGACATGGACTTCTGTTTTTGAGTGTGTGTGTGTGATTTGAGGGCGATTTGACAACTATTTCTAGCTTCAATATTGGTGTTTTACAAAAGTATTATAGTCAAGGCTGGAACGCCGTTGATCATAAGTAGGACTTGTTTGTTTGTCTTTCTGTCTGTTTCTCTCTCTCTCTCTCTCTCTCTTTCTCTCTCTCTCTTTCTCTCTCTCCCTCTTTCTCTCTCTTTCTCTCTCTCTCTCTCTTTCTTTTTCTCTCTCTTTCTCTGTATATATATATATATATATATATATGGCCTGCTCGCTTAGCCAGCGGGGTGGCGTCATTTGAAGGCTAAAACAATGCGAAGCGCATTGTGACCAGCGATGTGTAGCAACATCTGATAGCCTGGTCGGTCACGTGATCACGTGATATATATATAATATATATATAATATATATATATATATATATATAATATATATATAAACAAACGCACACATGAGATAGTAAGAGGTGATCTGAGTGAGAATTGCTTGCTATTTCTATGTTAGTTGTATGACCATGTAAACACTCACTCATTGGTATTAATATTTATTGCTTAGTCGGAAGAAGTCAGTAGGAAACGTGTGTAGATTTCCATGTATGCCGGGAACATGCTTCGTTCATAAAATAGATCCTGCTACTTCTGTTTTCGAATGGCCCCTTTTCAATAAGAAATAATCCTAATTAACGGCATCAGTTTTAAATCCCCAAGAAGCATTAAATTTGAAGTTAATCGGATTAGCTTCAGTGAGTTAATCCCGTATTGGTTGATAAAACAAGTACCGTCACAAAGTAACAGATTAGTTGGTGGTGGAGTCGTTGTAGTTTAGCCCTAAGGTAACCCCGATTCGGCATACTTATGATGTAGGCTTTCAGGTCACTAGATATAGATGTAGTAGCGATCAGTGTAACGAAGATTTCCGAAACGCGCGCACTCTTGTACTCATCTTCGTTAACTGTAAGGTGCATAGTCAAATGGGATCGGGGGGAGTGGCAGTGTTCCTTCGGAAAGGTCAGAATCTCAAGGCACGGATGAACTCCCTGGATGCGGTTAGTAAGTCAGTGATCGTGGACGTGATCAGTAGCGAAAACGATGCTCTCAGTTTAGTGGCCATCTCTACTCTAAAAAGAACACGGCGGTCGGAATTCTTCAAGCGTTTAGAAGTGTTGTTTGGAGGTTATTAGTTTTCAGCATTAGTGACAGACTAGAACGGTATCTTAAGGGATTGTGTGGGGTCAGCCGATAGGAGAGAGCTGTAAAAGCCTCGAAAAACTATTCAATGTTTCCAACTGTCTGACCGGCAACAACTGGATATCCCAAATGTCTAATTTTGAGAAAACAGCATCGGCTCGTATTTCAATAGGATATTTTCTGGGGCAACAAACAAAGATAGTCTGGAGTTTTGCAATTTCAACCGGCCAGCTTCCAAAAGGTACAGGGTCGATCTAAATAAGACTCGTGGGCAGAGGGACCCAGCTATTGGAATCTGAGCACGTCATTCCCAGCACGCAAAGCCTATAGACATGATCAACGTTTTATGCAGTAGTTGATTGAAGAAATCTTTAGAAAACTTTAGGCGCAGGAGTGGCTGTGTGGTAAGTAGCCTGCTAACCGGTGAGGGCGCGTGGCTTAGTGGTTAGGGCATTCGGCTCATGATCGTAAGGTTGTGAGTTCGATTCCCGGCGACGCGTTGTGTCCTTGAGCAAGACACTTTAATCAGCTGGGACCCTCGTCGTCGTAACCGGCGGAGTCTTTTAAGCCTGCTAACCAACCACATGGTTCCGGGTTCAGTCCCACTGCGTGGCATCTTGGGCAAGTGTCTTCTGCTATAGCCCCGGGCTGACCAATGCCTTGTGAGTGGATTTGGTAGACGGAAACTGAAAGAAGCCTGTCGTATATATGTATATATATACATATGTATGTGTGTGTTTGTGTGTCCGTGTTTGTCCCCCTAGCATTGCTTGACAACCGATGCTGGTGTGTTTACGTCCCCGTCACTTAGCGGTTCGGCAAAAGAGACCGATAGAATAAGTACTGGGCTTACAAAGAATAAGTCCCGGGGTCGATTTGCTCGACTAAAGGCGGTGCTCCAGCATGGCCGCAGTCAAATGACTGAAACAAGTAAAAGAGTAAAAAAGTAAACTGCCTTGATACACCTTGAACATAACGATAAGCCCTTACGATTAGTAGAGAAATTATTATTATTATTATTTGATCAAAACTCTCAGCTTATTTTGCTGGGTATGATGGAAAGTATCAGCTGTCCACAGCCAGCAGACTAAGGTGACACTTGTTTACTGATCATGCTTCAAGAACCCCGCGAAGAATTCTTGCAGCTCCAAGCAATGCTGATTTTTGTAGATGTTCTATCTTTACATTTGTACCAATCTTTTTGAGCCATGGTGGTAGTTGAGTGCTGATACTTCCAACTGGTATCACGTCTGCTCTTCTCATTGACCACAATCTTCGTGTTTCCCTCTTCAAATCGTCGTAGTTGCTCAGTTCTTTTTTTTTCTTTCTCTTTGATCCTGTTGTCACTGAGACATGCTATATCGATTATCATGCAAGTTCTTTCTTTTTTATTCACCACAATAATATCCGGTTTCCGATGTCTGGTATATCTTCTTCTTCTTCTTCTTCTTCTTCTTCTTCTTCTTCTTCTTCTTCTTCTTCTTCTCTTCTTCTTCTTATTCTTCTTCTTCTTCTTCTTAGTCTTCTTCTTCTTCTTCTTCTTCTCTTCTTCTGTATTCTTCTATCTTTCTTCGTCTTCTTTCTTTCTTCTTCTTCTTCTTCTCTTTTATTATTATTATTATTATTATTATTATTTATGCTTAGCGGTATTTCGTCTGTTTTACGTTCTGAGTTCAAATTCCGCCGAGATCGACTTTGTCTTCCATCTTTTCGGGGGGTCGATAAATTAAGTACCAGTTGCTTACTGGGGGTTCGATCTAATCGACTGGTCCTCTCCCTCAAAATTTCGGGCCTTGTACCTTGTACCTAGAGTAGTATAGAGTAGTATGGATTATTATTATTATCATTATATATTATTATTATCATTATCATACATTAATTATTATTATTATTATTATTATGTATTCATATATTATTATTATTATTAGTTGTTATTGTTATTATTATTATTATTATTAGTATTATTATTTATCTTATATATATTATTATTATTCTTATTATTTTATTATTATTATCATTATTATTATATTATTATATTATTATTCTTATATTATTATTATTATTATTATTATGTTATTATATTATTATTATTATTTTATATATTATTATTATTATTATATTATTATTATTATTATATATTCAGTAGTATATTTTTATAGCGTGCTTTCACTTCACTACCGAGCGCAGCTCTGTGTGCCTTGGTATGTGCTGTGATTTGTTGTGATGCTCTGATGGTTATTGTATGGAAAGTGTTCTGCGTAGGATGTGTGCAGTGCCTAGTAGTGCAATTTTCTGTATGTTATATGTGTTTGTAAGTCCTGGTGTTTTTGTTATGTATTTGTCTGAATATTTTTTTATCATGCCTAATGCACCCACTATGATAGGAATTGTTTCTGTTTTCAGGTTCCACATTCTAGTTACCTCTATTTCCAGGTTTTGTATTTTGAGAGTTTCTCCATTTCTTTTAGAGACACGTTGTCATCTGCCGGTATTGATACATCAATTAGAAAGCATTTTTTTCTTCATGATCTCTGACAACTATATCTGGTCTGTTGGCCTTAATTTCTCTATCTGTGTGTATCGGCATATCCCAGAGTATGGTTGCTTTCTCGTTTCTGTGACCTTTTCTGGTGTGTGCCTATACCATTTTTTTTCTGTTGTTATTCCATAATGTTGGCATAGCTTCCAATGTATGTAGGTTCCAACTCTGTCATGTCTGTGAATATATTCCTTCTTAGCCAGGACTGGGCAGCTAGAGATAATATGATTTATTGTTTCTTGTCCATCTCCACATATATCTGCAGTTACTTGTAATTTTTCTTTTCATTACATGTTTTTGGTAATTTCTGGTGGGGAGGCTTTGGTCTTGTGCTGCAATTAAAAATCCCTCTGTTTCTGCTTTGAGTCCTGAGCTTCTCAACCATTGCTGGGATTTTTCTTTGTCTATTCTTTTGCGTTTAGTTTAGTGCAGTATTTACCATGAAGGGGCTTTTCTTGCCATCGTTTTATCATGGCTCGTTGCTGTTCTATTTTTAGTTTGGATTTCATTGTTTTATAGCTTTTGTTGTTTTATCTTCTTCTTCTTCTTGTGTTTATTAGGTGGTATGATTTCTTGTTTGTATTTGTCAGCTTCCTTAAATACTGAGAACAGTTTTTTGTTTTGCTCGTGTTTTGCTGCTATCTGGATCAGTTTTCCTTCCTTCTGAAGTAGGTATTTTTGCAGTCCTATGGTGGTTATTTTATAGTAGTTTTCCAGCTGTATAAGGCCTCTACCACCTTCTATACGTTGTATATATAGTCTTTTTATGTCAGATTTGGGTGATGCATCCTAGATCCTGTCAGTATTTTCTTGTTTTCCTATCTATTTTGGACAGTTCATTTCGTGTCCAGTTAAGGATATTGTAGCTGTAACTTATAACTGGGACAGCTAAGGTGTTGATACCTATTATCTTGTTTTTAGCATTGAGCTCTGTTTTTAGTATTGATTTAACTCGTCTATAATATTCTTTTTTATTTTCTCTTTCATTTGTGGTGGTTGTGTCTTATCTAGTTCATGGATTCCTAAGTATTTGTAAGTTTGGCTTTGGTCTAATTCTTTTATTTCATTGGTTTTATCTAGTGTGATGTTGTTACTCTTAACTAGTTTTCCTCTTTTCATGGTTACTTTGGCGCATTTTTCTAATCCAAATTTCATATCTATTTCTTTGGTAAATCCATGAACTGTCTTTAATAGTGTTTCCAGCTGTTTGTCATTTGCAGCGTATAGTTTTAGGTCATCCATATATAAAAGGTGGCTGATCGTTTTGCCGTAACATTTATATCCGCATCCAGTTCTATTAGCATATCAGATAGAGGTGACAGTGCCAAGCAGAAAAGGAGTGGAGAGAGCGTGTCTCCCTGGAATATTCCTCTTCTAATGGGGATGTCTTTGGTTTCATGAGTCCCTCTTTTGTTTGGAGGTTAGGACTGTTGCCATTTATTCATAGAGTGCTCTATGAATTTTATGATTGTTGGTGCTACTTTGTTAATGGCTAGTGTTTCGAGGATCCATGTGTGGGGGATGCTATCAAACGCCTTTTTGTAGTCAATCCAGGCCATACTGAGGCCTTTCTTCTTTCTGTGGCTGTCTTCAGTTACGGCTTTATTAATCATTAGTTGATCTTTATTAATCATTAGTTGATCTTGCGGCATCCTTTCTGCTCTTCTGGGAACAGTTTGTTTTCGTCCAGGTGCTTGTTCAGCCTTTGCGATATCACTGCAGTAAATGCCTTGAACATAGTAGGGAGGCAGGTTATTGGTCTGTAGTTTTCTGGTTTTGTTGTTTCATTTGATTTGGGAATTAAGGTGGTTTTCCCCTTCGTGAGCCATTCAGGCATTGTCTCTGGCTCTGCTAGTATGCTGTTAAAGTTTTCAGCCAGCTTTTTGTGCATTCCTGTTAGATATTTCAACCAGAAGTTGGGGATCTTGTCATGCCCAGGTGCCTTCCAGTTGTTTAGTTTTTGCAGTGCCTGGGTGACCTCTTCAGTTGTTATGGGGGTCCAAAGTTGTTCAGATGCCGAGTTTGTTATTTTCATACTCCTTTTTTTTGGCTGTTCGTTCGCCGACCATATTTCTCTCCAGAATTCTTCCAATTCTTCTGCCGTTGGTGCTGCAGTGACTTCTATTTTATTTTTGCCCAGTTCTTGGTAGAACTTTTTGGGGTCGGAGTTGAACTTTTTGTTCTGTTCAAAGAAGCGTTGGCGTTTCTCGTACCGGCGGATCCTTTGAGCTTTGGCAAGGATATCTTGCTTCAGCTTTTCTTTATCTCCGGCAAATCTTTTTCTGTGATGTTATTATTATTATTATTATTATTATTATTATTATTATTATTATTATTATTATTATTAAGGCCGATAACTGTGAGAATCGATGGCGCGTCACACAAAGTGTTAAGCGGCATTTCTTCCATCTCTTTAATTTCTGAAATCAAATACCGCCGAGGTCGACTTTGCCTTTCAGCCTTACGAACTCGATAAAATATAGTACCAGTCATGTACTGGGGTTGATGTAATGACTATTCTCCCTTTCCGAAAATGACTGACCTTGTGCCAAAATTTGAAACAATTATTATTATGATTATTGATTTTCAAATTTTGGTACAAGGCTATCAATTTCTAGGGAGTAAGAGGATTACATCGAACCCAGTGTTCAGCGGGTACTTATTTTATCGAATCCGGAAAGATGAAAGGCAAGGTCCACCTCGGAGAAATTTGATCTCAGAGCATAAGGACGCACGAAATGCCACTAAGCAGTTTGTCCGGCGTGCTAACGATTCTGCCAGCTCGCCGCCTTAGTTATTATTATTATTATCATTATCATTATTACTTTTTATATTATTATTATTATTATTATTATTATTATTATTATTATTATTATTATTATTATTATTATTATTGTTTTTTCCTTCTTTCTTCAAATTTTATTCCGTTTCTCGCCGAGTGTTTTTCATACACCTAGGGCAGAGAAGCTCATTGTATGCATTCCCAGATTACACACGCAAATTCACAGATAAAATATGTATTTAAAAATTAATAAATAAATAAAATCATGGATGGATGTTATTTTCACAGTGATAGTACTCTTCTCAGTACATGAGCCGTTCCAGTTAAAACGATTTTTTGCACTTCCTGTAGGGATGGTAAGCCTGGAATCATTTTCAAATAGGTTTCAGTCCCTTTTTTATCATTCCTAGAGATCCTACAATCACTGGTACTGTAGTCGCCTTGAGATGCCACATTTTTTCAATTTCTATTAGCAGGTCTTTATATTTACTAATCTTGTCAAATTCTTTCGCCACTATATTGTGATCGCAAGGGATACTCATGTCAATTAATAAACACATCTTTTTTGTCCGATCTTTTATAATAATATCCGGTTTATTAGCTTTTATAGTTTTGTCGGTCTGTACGGGGAAGTCCCATAAAATCGACATATTTTCTCCTGCAGTCACAGCTTCAGGATGGTGTTTATACCATTTGTCAGCGGTTTTGATTTTATAATACCGACATATTGTCCAATGTAAATAGTGGCCGACTC
>NW_021824836.1:12500-42500 GCF_006345805.1 Octopus sinensis | reverse complement strand
GGTGAATGTGTGACGGCTATCATCTGACAAGATGAGGCAATCATCAGGTTATATCAAGTCACTCTTATGCTATTGATAACATGCAACCCAGGACAGCATGTTGCATGGTCGGACCGTCGGCCACTAAACCGGCAACCCCACAAGCTTATTTGGTAAGGAGAGTTGTTTTCGTTGGACACTCTAGAGCTGTGCTATTCAAAGTTGTGGTCCGCCGACTGGTGCCGGACCACGAGCCATCAGTTGCCGTTACGCGGCGAGTTTCCAGGAAAGAAAGATACATTATGAAATGCTTATAAAATGCTTATGTAATATTGTATTATTTGTTTACAAAATAAATTATAAAATTAAAAAATTGTCAACTTTTATTATATTCATTATATATATTGTTTCCGATATAAATCAATATTACTAAGAAATATTACCGGTCCCTGGCACATTGGAAAAAGCTGCCGGTATGCCACATCAGATAGTTTGAAAAGTACTGTCCTACAGGACGAAAAACGAAACCTGTTAAACAGTACAGTTGACGGCCATCCAACAACGGGGAGTGAGAGACTCCTCGTATCTGTTTAGTCATCTCTCTAGGAATAGGGTGGAGGCGCAATGGTCCAGAGGTTAGGGCAGCGGACTTGCGGTCGGAGGATCGCGGTTTCGATTCCCATACCGGGCGTTGTGTGTGTTTGTTGAGCGAAAACACCTAAAAGCTCCACGAGGCTCCGGCAGGGGGTGGTGGTGGCGACCCCTGTTGTACTCTTTCACCACAACTTTCTCTCACTCTCTCTTGCTGTTTCTTGAGTAACGCTGCGATGGACTGGCGTCCCGTCCAGCTGGGCGGAACACATACGCCACAGAAACCGGGAAACCGGGAAACCGGGCCCATGAGCCTGTCTTGGCTTGAAAAGGGCGACGTTTATCGTTATCTAGGAAAAGGAAATAACGAAATAACATCCACATTATTGCAAAGCCGGAGATCTTGTTCTAACTTGTTTCTAGACTTCTTAGCTTTGTAGACGAAAGTCTTAGCAGTGTTTTGTAAGATGTTATTGACTTCAAATTTCAGCACAGACATTGCTGACAATAATTGTCTGTAACATCTAGGACAAGATAACTTGTCATTCATCGATTGGCATAGTTGTCTACGAGTTCACAGACACGATGTCTATATGTACGTATGCAAGTATTATATATGTATGAATGAATGTAAGTATACATGTATTGTTTTCTAACGTATTATTCTAGTTATATCGTGCACAAAAATATTTTAAATCGTCAGACTATTAAACTCATCTTTTTTTTACATCTCGTTTTTGGATTTGGTTTGCAAGATTCTTTATATGAGTTCGTGTGTTGAAGCATATTCTGTTGTGTCTGGGGAGAGTCATTTTCTTTTTGTGCCTTATAATGTAACACACTCACCGGTAAAATTTTAGGACAATAACGATAAGAAAAAAGTGGAAATTTTACCGGTGAGTGTGTTACATTATAAGGCACAAAAAGAAAATGACTCTCCCCAGACACAACAGAATTTTTTACATCTATTATAACATGTTACGATCGGTTTCAATATCTCTGGTTGTCACCAGGTGCACAATTCTTGTGTGTGTGTGTGTGTGTGTGTGTGTGTGTGTGTGTGTGTGTGTGTGTGTGTGTGTGTGTGTGTGTGTGTGTGTGTGTGTGTGTCTTTCTGTCTGTCTGAGTGTGTGCAGTTGTAGAAGAGACCCGGACTGAACAAGTTTCTTGTTTCTAAACTCAGAGAAACATGTAGTAAACTAGGATTAAAAAAAACATTGATGATGATCGGGGATGAAACAAAGCGAGGCGAAGTGTATCTGATGTAATTATTGAATATTCTTCCATCTCTTAAAGATAAAATTGATATGGTAAAAGGAAAAAAAAAGTTACCCTCTTAATAACTACTAATTCTTCTCATAAGCTTTAGTGATGTAATTTTCTTGTTGACTGGCAAATAATAAAGAACTGTACCATCAACTGTGTCGTCGTCGACGACATCATCATCATCATCATCATCATCATCATCATCATCATCGTCATCATCATCATCATCATCATCATCATCATCATCATCATCATCATCATCATCATCATCGTCGTCATCATCATCATTATCACCTCCTTTATTACTACGATCATTTAATAATCGCCGTCTGCCACCACCACCACCACCACACCACCACCACTCCATCAATATCATCATTATCGTCGTCGTCGTCGTCGTTGTGATCATCTTTGCCACAGACAGATATGTAATCACCGTCGTCGTCAACACCATCTTCCTCCTCCTCCTCCACCTCTTCCTCCTCCTTTTCCTCTTCCGCCTCTCTTCTTCTTCCTTTTTCTCCTCCTCCGCTTCCACCTCCTTTTCCTCCTCCTCCTCCTCCTCCTGATCACCATCATATCATCATATTATCATCTTTTCCTCCTCCTCCTCCTCTTCCTCTCCTCCTCCTCCTCTTCCTCTCCTCCTCCTCCTCTTCCTCTCCTCCTCCTCCTCTTCCTCTCCTCCTCCTCCTCAGCATCATCACCACCACCACCACCACCAACAGCACCAACCACCACCACCACCACCACCACCACCACCATCATCATCAATACCAGAATCCTTATCTATATCCTTCTCTTATTTTTCCTCATCCTCCTCATCCTCCTCCTCGTCATCATCATCATCATCATCATCATCGTCGTCATTGTCTCACCGTACACCATTGCAGTATTGCATTAGGTGCATCATTAACTGAGACGCTGCCAGTGATTGTCGTGTAATATTGCTACAGCATGGATGTTGGTGTTATTGTTGTTGCTGTTGCTACTGTCGCAGCTGTTCTTATTCTCATCATCATCATCATTATCATCATGAATACCACTACCGCGCCATGATCACTCTCATCATCATTACCACCACCACCACCACCACCACCACCCCACCACCACCACCACCACCGCCACCACCACCGCCACCATCGCCGCAGCCCGACACCACCACCACCACCACCACCACCACCGCCGACACCACCACCGCCGCCGACACCACCACCGCCGCCGCCGACACCACCACCGCCGCCGCCGACACTACCACCACCACCACCACCACCACCACCACCGCCACCACCACCGCCACCATCGCCGCAGCCGACACCACCACCACCACCACCACCACCACCACCACCACCACCGCCGCCAGACACCACCACCGCCGCCGACCACCCCCCACCGCCGCCGACCACCACCACCCCACCACTACCACCACCACCACCACCACCGCCGCCGCCGACACTACCACCACCACCACCACCACCATCACCACCAAAACCACCACCGCCACCACCACCACCACCACCGCCGACACCACCACCGCCGCCGACACCACCACCACCACCACTACCACCACCACCGCCGCCGCCGACACTACCACACCACCACCACCACCACCACCATCACCACCAAAACCACCACCACCACCACCGCCGCCGCCGCCGACACCACCACCACCGCCGCCGCCGCCACCGCCACCACCACCACCGCCATCGTAGTTGTTGTCACTGTCGTCAATGTCGTCGTCATCATCATCGTGTTGGGTGGTTGTCATCGTTATTAATGTAATCGTTATCCCAGCATATTTACTGAACCATCAGTCTATACTTCGAGTCGATAAGAGTAGACATTTCATTTTAAAAACCCATATGTAACGTTTCCTATTATGTAGGGTATGTATGTAAGAGTAGGTGAGTTTTGAGCGCGTGCGTGTGTGTGAAAGCAGGTGTCTGTTTTTGTATGATCAATATATATGCATGTGTGCGTGCGTGCGTGCGTGTGTAAATGTACACGTGAGTAAATATGTCTTTATATTTGTATCAATAGACATGTGTGTATATATATCCGAAATTGCGAGGATGATCCGGTTCTTGACTGAAGATTAGAGGCTTTGAATGACCCGTCCATTTTTTGTGTCATCTTTTGAATGTTTTGCGTTCTTGTCCCATTGTGTATTTTTATATATATTTTTTATACATATATATATATATATTATATATATATATATATATATATATATATATATATATTATATATATGTGTGTGTATATATATATATATATATATATATAGATATATATATAATAGATATTATATATATGTATATATATATATGTATAATATATTTATATAATATATATATATATAAGGACAGATATTATATATATATATATATATTATATTGTGTATTATATATATATATATATGTATATATTATTAGATATATATATATATATATATACATATATATACATAATACATATATACGTATATATATATATATATATATTATATTATATATATATATTATATATATATAGGTGTGTGTGTGTGTGTGTGTGTGTGGCATGGTTGCTCTCCGTCAACCATCAAGAAGAACAAATATGAATGTGCAATCCACACTGCGCGACTGAAGGACAACAGATAAACAATCAGAGTGATGGAATGGGCACCAAGACAGTGGACAAGATAAGGAAGCAGACCAGAGACAAGATGGTGAGATGATCTCACCTACTACTTGGGTCCTACATGGCCACGACTGGCCAGAGATAGACAACGTGAATTGAAAGGATCCAGGGAGGAGTTCTTCGTTTAGAAGCGATGAAGTCCTGGATAAGATATATTCCCTAATATTTATTATTATTATATATATATATATATATATATATATATATAGTATATATATATATAATATATATATATATATATCTTTTTCTCCCTTTTACTTGTTTCAGTCATTTGACTGCGGCCATGCTGGAGCACCGCCTTTAGTCGAGCAAATCGACCCCAGGACTTATTCTTTGTAAGCCCAGTACTTGTTCTATCGGTCTCTTTTGTCGGGGACGTAAACACACCAGCATCGGTTGTCAAGCAATCCTAGGGGGACAAACACAGACACACAAACACATACACACACACATAAATATATATACATATATAAATTGGGCTTCTTTCAGTTTCCGTCTACCAAATCCACTCACAAGGCATTGGTCGGCCCGGGGCTATAGCAGAAGACACTTGCCCAAGATGCTACGTAGTGGGACTGAACCCGGAACCATGTGGTTGGTTAGCAAGCTACTTACCACACAGCCACTCCAGCGCCTATATATATATATATATAATCAAAATAAGCAACAAGAATGACTCCGGTAATTTGGTACGATCGTTTCGTACGACATCATTTTATTAAATGTTGTAAGTATTACAACAGATTTAAGATGCTGAGTACTCATCAGCCAATTGGCTGTAATAAAATGATGTAGTACGAAACGATCGTAACAAATTACCGGAGTCATTCTTGTTGCATATTTTGATTATAATCACCCCATGGATTTTTATGGATAACACCATACAGAATTCTGGTGCATCTAAATTAAGTACCATATTCATTTGAATCTAAATTTTTGCTGAACTTATATATATATATATATATATGTACGACATGCTTCGTAACAGTTTCCGTCTCACAAATTCGCTCACAAGGCATTGGTCTGCTTGGGTCTACTAGTATAAGACACCTCCACAAGGTACCGCATTGTGGAACTGAACCCGAAACCTTGTGATTGCAAAGGGTGCTTGTTAACCACACAGCCATGCCTGAACCAAATGGAACCTTCCTATGTTTTTCCTTCGATAACCTGTCAATGTCCTAAAGGAATAGTTGTATATAGATCACTTCAACTGTGTCAGTTACAAATGGGATAATTGATACAATCCTTAATTGCCATAGTGTTTTTAAGTCAACTACTAGGGCGGTGTAATTTCTTAGGTTTTCAGCTCACTAATGCGCAACATTATAATAATTTGGTATTGTTATGTCGATAATTAACACACTATTGTCATTTTTGTCATGGATAATGTGGAAGAACTCCGTCGGTTACGACGACGAGGGTTCCGGTTGATCCGAATCAACGGAACAGTCTGCTCGTGAAATTAACGTGTAAGTGGCTGAGCACTCCACAGACACGTGCACCCTTAACGTAGTTCTCGGGGATATTCAGCGTGACACAGAGAGTGACAAGGCCGGCCCCTTGAAATACAGGTACAACAGAAACAGGAAGTAAGAGTGAGAGAAAGTTGTGGTGAAAGAGTACAGCAGGGATCATCACCATCCCCTGCTGGAGCCTCGTTGAGCTTTAGGTGTTTTCGCTCAATAAACACTCACAACGCCCGGTCTGGGAATCGAAATCATGGAGAATAATTATTTCTCCTATAAACATAAGGCCTGAAATTTCGTGGGAGAAGGATAGCCGATTACATGAACTCCAGTTCTCAACTGGTATTTTTAATTTTTACCCACCCCGAAAGGATGAAACTTGGTTGATCTTGGCAAGATTTGAGCAAAGAACATAATAAGCCGGAAAGAATTGCCACTAAGCCTTTTGTCCGACGCATTAATGATTCTTATTTATTTACTGCCCACAAGGGGCTAAACATAGAGGGGACAAACAAGGACAGACAAAGGGATTAAGTCGGTTACATCGACCCCAGTGCGTAACTGGTACTTTATTTATCGACCCCGAAAGGATGAAAGGTAAAGTCGACCTCGGCGGAATTTGAACTCACAACGTAATGGCAGACGAAATACCTATTTCTTTACGACCCACAAGGAGCTAAGGATAGAGAGGACAAACAAGGACAGACAAACGGATTAAGTTGATTACATCGACCCCATTGCGTAACTGGTACTTAATTTAATCGACCCCGAAAGGATGAAAGGCAAAGTCGACCTCGGTGGAATTTGAACTCAGTACGTAACGGCAGACGAAATACCTATTTCTTTATTACCCACAAGGGGCTAAACACAGAGGGGACAAACAAGGACAGACATAGGTATTAAGTCGATTACATCGACCCCAGTGCGTAACTGGTACTTAATTTAATCGACCCCGAAAGGATGAAAGGCAAAGTCGACCTCGGTGGAATTTGAACTCAGTACGTAACGGCAGACGAAATACCGCTAAGCATTTCGCTCGGCGTGCTAACGTTTCTGCCAGCTCGCCGCCTTTGTTATGGATAATAATCCTTTCTATAATAAGCACAAGGCTTGAAATTTTGGGCGAAGGACGACTCGATTATGTCGACCCCAGTGCGTAACTGGTACTTAATTCATCGACCTGAAAAAGATGAGAGACAAAGTCGACCTCGGCGGTATCTGAATTCAGAACATGAAGTTGGACGAAATGCCGCTAAGTATTTTGTCCAGCGTGCTAACGATCGGCCACCACACCGCCTTTTGCTATGGATAGTAATGTCTAGGATGAGCTGAGATTTATATGTGTACTAAGGAGCTTTTACATACCGTAGTTGAAATTTAATGGTTAGGCCAGCTTTGCTTCGTAATTGAAACTCCGCATCAATTTGGTCAGAAATAATGTGGGGTACCCTGATATACTGCACGGCTGAAGTGCGATAGTTCAGTTAAAATTAGATGTAGACGAGCAGTTTCGGAGGACCCAGTTATAGAAAGTGAATGGAACGGAAACTGATCAGAGATGTGGGCTGCTGTAATCTTACCTACGCAGCAACTTTGCATTTAGTGAGTTAGGGAACCATTTGTTTTGTATATTGAATTTTGAACCTGTTTGAAAGATGGCGAGCTGGCAGAAACGTTAGCACGCCGGGCGAAATGCTTAGCGGTATTTCGTCTGCCGTTACGTTCTGAGTTCAAATTCCGCCGAGGTTGACTTTGCCATTCATCCTTTTGGTGTCGATAAATTAAGTACCAGTTTCGCACTGAGGTCGATGTAATCGACTTAATACCTATGTCTGTCCTTGTTTGTCCCCTCTGTGTTTAGCCCCTTGTGGGCAGTAAAGAAATAGGTATTTCGTCTACCGTTACGTTCTGAGTTCAAATTCCGCCGAGGTTGACTTTGCCTTTATCCTTTCGGGTCGATAAATAAGTACCAGTTACGCACGGGGTCGATATAATCGACTTAATCCGTTTGTCTGTCTGGTTTGTCCTCTCTGTGTTTAGCCCCTTGTGGGTAGTAAAGAGATAGGTATTTCGTCTGCCGTTACGTTCTGAGTTCAAATTACGCCGAGGTTGACTTTGCCATTCATCCTTTTGGTGTCGATAAATAAAGTACCAGTTTCGCACTGAGGTCGATGTAATCGACTTAATCCGTTTGTCTGTCCTTTTTTGTCCCCTCTATGTCTATGTTTAGCCCCTTGTGGGCAGTAAAGAGATATATATTGAATTTTGAACCTGTTTAAATATATTGGGAAAAGTTTTTGCTCTCTTTGTATTATACATTTTGTTTTACATATTTGGAACCTTAAATTTTATTATTAGCTCTGAAAGGCAACAAGCTGGAAGAAGTGTAAGAGCGTTGGAAAAAATACCGTATGATATTTGTTACGGCTCTTTAGGTTCTTAGTTCAAATCCAGCTGATATCAACCCCACCTTTCATCCCTCTGGGTTGATCAAATTGTATATCAGATTAGTACTGGGGTCGGTGTAATCGATTAATTTCTTCCCCTCAGAAATGTTCCTAGATCAGAAATCCTTATCATTAGCTTTGGAGACGGGTAGGTTTCCGGAATCGGGAGAATTGGACAAATGTTTTATGGTTATATCTTACGTTCTGAGTTCAATCCTACCAAGATTGACTTTACCTCTCAATCTTCTGGGATCTATCTAAAAAACAATATCCCATCTCAACATTTTGTGACTTTGTGCCTATATCAGAAATTCTTATCAGAATCGACAAAGCAGTATTTAGTTCTGTCTGTCTACGTTCTGAGTTCAAATCCACCGAGGTCAGCTTTATCTTTCATATTTCCTAGATTGATGAGGAACCGTACCTGGCAAGCAATTATGATCGATATATACAACTATTCCTCCTTCCAGAAATTCGAGGCATTGTGACTATGTTGCAAATCAATAGTGTTATCATAAATCTCCGCTCATCATCTACACTATTATGTGATTCGAGCACACGTTTCGTTTTAAAAATTCATAAGATATTGATATGGAGTGTGTGTGTGTGTGTGTGCGTGAGTGCGTGTGCGTGTAATGTGTGTGTGCGCGTGCGTGTGTACTGAAGTGTGTATGTGTGTTTATAAATGTATGTGCTTCTGTATATGTTAATTGTTAGCCGGACAAAATGACACAAGAAATGTGTCAGCGGAAAGACCCTGTAGCGTACGCACGTGCAAGAGTCCCAGGATGAAACCATTGATACATATTTGATGAGGATTCATTTTTGTTTCCCTTCAGCCTCTCCCAAACTTCACCTGACCACCAGCGACCACTTCTGAAAATGTTTACGCGATACAACAAATGTCTGGTTTTGTTGCTATTTTCAGGTTTTTTATAGAGTTACTCTGCCATTTATGTAAGTGAAAGATGGCGGAAGACGAATAGGGTTTTGGTAATTAAACAAGTTTCATGTGATTTATTTATTTTTTATTTGTGCTGTAGGATCTTTTCGGTTTGAACGGCAGTTTTTAAAAATAATTTCCACGTAACTAAACACTTTTAAACTTCGTATACTGGTAGGATGTGTTTATAAAATATATTTTTCTCTTGGATTTATTGACAAAATTCTATAGTTTGTAAGATATTTGTTGTTGTTTTTTTTCTTCAATTTCTGCAATTTCAACCAACCAATGACGTCTATTGAGGTAAAAAAAAACATCCTGTGCTGTATGAATATGTCCCTCGTTTAAGAAACAGATTAAGTTTATTTACATTTCTGAAGAAAAAAAGATACCTTTCACTCCACCCCTAACCCTAACCCTAACCCTAAAACAGATTGAAATGCAATAGATCAATACTAGGGTCATAATTATGGGTGACAATTTCATATGACACCGCTAGAAAAAACTGCCGGTCAAACCGGCAGTTTGTAAGCCATTCACCATTTCTGTAGTACCTACACCGCTTTCCTTGATGCCCTAAGCACGTGCTTATTTTGCCCAATGGTTAATCCAGCGCTACTTGTGCCTATAGTAGAAAGGATTATTTGGAAGAATACAAAGAGCCAGAATAAATACACAAGCCATCCTATCTGATGATCTACCGATTCTGAAAGTTCACCGTACTTAAATATTATTTGTAATTTAGGCACAACGTCAGTAATTCTGAAGAGAGGGATTTAATCAATTACACATACCTGAAGGCGCATGGATCAGTGGTTAGACAGTCGGGATTACAAGCATATGTTAGTGAGTTCAATTCCCGGACCAAGCCGTGTGTTGTGTTCTTGAGCAAGACACTTTATTTCACGTTGTTCCCGTTCACTCAGCTGTAGAAATGAGTAGCGACGTCGCTGGCGTCAAGCTGTATCGGGGTTTGCCTTTCCTTTAGATAACATCGGTGGTATGGAGAGGAGAGGCTGGTATGCATGGGTGACTGCTAGTCTTTCATAAACAACTTTGCCCGGACTTGTGTTTTGGAAGGGAACTTTGAAGGTGCAACCCCACGGTCAATCATGACTGAAGGGGTCTTTATCTTTTTACTACTTGATTAGTCAGGGTCCCCAGCTATGGGTTGATTAGCATTCTAAGCACAAAGCTTCGCTGCCTTGTGAGTGTCTTAGGAAAGAAGAGGCTAGGGGAATCAGTCTCCACAGCAAATCTGGTGCCCTCTTTGACATCCTTCCGGCAACTCCAGGGTAGGTGGAGCTGTCCAGCTCTGTAAAACAATTCATCAAGGAGAAGGCCACTCCGATGTAAAACCTATTGCTTGCTGGTCACTGCAGCTATCTCTGCCCACTGAGCCAATAAGGGCAGACCTCCAAGCTTAAAGAGCGAATCGGATTGCGCGGTCTAGGTCTCACTTTTAAAATACTTGATGCAGGTAGAAAGAAATGTGCTACAGCGTCAAAGACGAGTTTATATAGCAACTTGAGGGAGTGCCTCTCTTCCTCGTGATGTTTGAACTAAGGAACTTTTACCATCATCAAATATGTTGATAAAGACCTTAAAAAGGGAGGAAACATTTGGCTTTTACATAAGACCATTTGAGATCACATTCGAACAAAAACAGTCTCAGAAGATATTTTGAATCAGTTTGATCGACAATAATTCTTATATTGTCCTTTTGTGCCAATGTAATAAGTCAATGTACATATGTCTTTCTTTACTACCCACAAGGGGCTAAACATAGAGGGGGCAAACAAGGACAGACAAACGGATTAAGTCGATTACATCGGCCCCAGTGCGTAACTGGTACTTAATTTATCGACCCCGAAAGGATGAAAGGCAAAGTCGACCTCGGCGGAATTTGAACTCAGAACGTAGCGACGGGCGAAATACCGCGAAGCACTTCGCCCGGCGTGCTAACGATTCTGCCAGCTCGGCGCCTTACACATATGTATGTACATATGTATATATGTATGTATGTATGTACATATGTATGTATGTATGTATGTATGTATGTATGTATGTATGTATGTATGTATGTATGTATGTATGTATGTGTGTGTGTATGTATGGCGATTTGTCCCTCGTCACCAACTACAGGGGCATATCTCTAATGTCAATTGCTGCAAAACTGGAAAACAAACTGATCCCAAATCGTCTTGTCCTTTTTGTTGAACCTTTGCTCCGAAAGAACCAAACCAAAATGGATTCAGACATGGGCGCTCAACGCTGAGCCTGATACTATGCCTGCGCAGACTTATTGAAGAATCAAAAGCATTTAATCGCGATCTTGCAATGGTATTTGTAGACTTTTCTAAAGCGTTCGATTCTGTAGATAGGTACAAGATGTTTGAAATCCTTAAGCTCTATGGGATACCAGACAAATTATTTCTGCCATCAAGGTCCTCTACACAGATACGTCTTCAACCATCTTAACCCCTGATGGAGAAACATCATCTTTCTCGATCGAGGCCGGAATACTGCAGGGAGACACACTCGCCCCATTTCTTTTCATCATTGTTGTTGATTATGTGCTACGTATGTCAGTTGATACCATCTCTGGCAAGGGCTTTGAAATAAAACCAAGAAGAAGTTCCAGACACCCAGCTGAGTACTTGACAGACACTGACTTTGACTGCTGACGACATCGCTCTTATCAGTGATTCTCTCTTCAATGCCCAGTCTCTTTTACAATCTCTTGAACAAGCCTCAATTGTGTAGGTCTTTACCTCAATGAGGCCAAAACTGAATACATAAACAAGTGCCTGTCCAACAGTGATTGCATCATCCATACTCTCACAACACGCCCTTAAATATGGTTTCTGATTATAAATATCTTGGGTCATACATATCATCATCTGGAAAAGACTTTCTAACTAGAAAGGGTATGGCCTGGTCAGCCTGTATGACATGCATAAGATCTGGTCATCAATCTAAGTAGAGACTTCAAACTTGAAATATTCAAAGCCACAGTCGAACCAATCCTACTATATGGCTCAGAAACCTGGACGTTATCAAAGAAGCTTGAGAGGCGGTTGGATGGAACCTACACTCGCCTCCTTATGAGCTCAAAATCTCTCGTGGAGGCGCCATCCAACTAAAATGCAAATATATGGAAATTACCACCTGTGTCATCTCTTGTGAAAGGTAGGAGAGTCCAGTTTGCTGGACATTGTTGTAGAGCTGAAAAAGAAGTAATTTCTACTCTTCTCCTCTGGAAGCCATCTACTCGCAACACCAGAGGGCGCACACTCTCCTACCCTGATGTAATCTCCAGGGATACAGGCATCCAGCAACAGGACCTCCGAAATGCTATGATGGACCGTGAAGTCTGGCGCAACATGGTAAATTCCATTGTCTCGACCACGGTCGAACAATGATGATGATGATGATGTGTATGTATGTGTGTATGTATGTGTGTATGAATTCATGTAGGTACGTATGTATATATTTATATACTCCATGAGTGAGACAGAAACAATTCATCAAGATTTTCCATTAAAATAACTGATGAACTCTCAGAATAGTTATTCAATGGTGGAACTATTGTTGCCATTAACAATATTTAAAGAAAATATATTTAATTGTGTCTTGTTTCATTTGTTCGTTTGTTTTTCTGAGATTTGAAATGATAATAACCGAAGGAAAAGAAGAAAAAAAACCCTCATGAATAAATAATGGCAAACAGAAAAAAAAAAACCAAAAAAAAAAACCAAAGAATTGTCAGCCATTTAGCAACTTGTATGTATGTCACTGGCGTTGCTATGCAACTTTACTTCGGGGTCAATTTAAGATAGAGAGAGGTGGGAGAAAAAAGAAAGAGATAAGGAGATAGTGAGTAAGAGAGAGAAGGAAAGAAAGTGCGGAAGAGAGTAGGGGAGAGGAGTAGGAGACGGAGGTACAAGGCGGAGGAAGGGGAGGGGAGAGAGAGGAATAGAGAGACCAATAATCTAATATCATTTGGATAGCTCGCAGAAACAACGCCAAAATAGAAAAATCGTATAAGGAAATTATATATACGTGTGTGTGCATGTGTGTGTAACACTGCTTCCTTGCACACACACACACCACACACACACACACACACACACACACACACAGACACACACACACACACACACACACACACACATACACACACACAGAGAAGGAGTGAGTGTTATCAATCTTCAAATAACACCTAGGCGCACACACTGTAGAATAAATAATTTATCTTGTATCCTGATCTTTTGAAACAGAAATATTTCAAATATCGTCTATAGATTCTACTACAAGATACACGGTTGGCAAATTGTAAAGCGATACCTTACAACAAAGATAAGAAATAAATTAATAAATACATAGATAAATAAATAAAATAGGTAAGTGAATAAATAAACAAGTAAATAAATAATGTGAGCGTAGACTGGGGAAGATTGTTACATCGCCAATGTTATAAGGATGAAGAACTTTTACCGTTTCAATGTTGGAAAGTACTGCAGAAGTATTTTGGAAATGGGAAATAAAATAAAAGGAAAGAAAGAAAGAAAGAAAGAAAGAGAAGAAGAAGGAGGTGGAGGAGGAGGAGAAGGAAAGGAAAGGAAAGGAAGAAGAAAAAAGGAGGAGGAGGAAGGGAGGATAAGGATGAGGATGAGTATGAAGAAGAAAGAGAAGAAGAAGAAGAAAAGGAAAGGAAGAAGAAAGAGAAGGAGGATGAAGAAGATAAGGAGAGGATGGGAGGATGAAGAGGAGGAAAGATGAGGAGGGGGAGGATAAGGATAAGGATGATGATGAAGAAGAAGAAGAAGAAGAAGGAGAAAAGGAAAGGAAGAAGAAAGAGGAGGATGAGGAGGTTAAGGAGAGGAGGGGAGGAGGAACAGGAGGGGAGGATAAGCATAAGAAAGAAGAAGAAGAAGAAGAAGAAGAAGACGAAGAAGAAGAAGACGAAGACGACGACGAAGAAGAAGACGAAGAAGAAGACGAAGAAGAGAAGAAGAAGAAGAAGAAGAAGAAGAAGAAGAAGAAGAAGAAGAAGAAGAAGAAGAAGAAGAAGAGGAGCTGGTGGAAGAGGAAGAAAAATAAAAGAGAAGAAACGGAAAAAGGTGACTATGGAGATGATGATGAGGGTGAAGATGACTCTAAACCATGAGTTTTAAATAAGGAAATGCAGGTTATACCGACTTTCAGTTGCACTTATAAAGTCGAGTAAACATTTCCTACTGCTTCAGACTGTCGGTTACACTTGATCTTCTTATCAAATCCCGGAGTTAAGGAAGAGGGAAAACCATCTTACGTATCGTATGGATTACAGGAAGGATAACCCCCCTCCCCAAACAGACTTGAGAATTAGATAAAGTTAGAATCCTTTGCTGCTATTGTTGTTTATTTTATTTTATACTAGCAGTATCGCCCGGCGTTGCTCGGGTTTGTAAGGGAAATAACTATATAAGCATTTTTAGAGATGTAAAGTATAATAGCCATCTCAATATGGCTAACCACAAGGGGGGTGGGTGTTACTGTAGCTTTTTACGTTCTGAGATTTAATAATAAATTTTTAGAGAGTTACTTCCCTTATATAATAGCAAAAAAATGCATTAAAAATGGGAAAAAATTATGGTAAATTTTTTTAAAATCGTAGACTCATCGTAGACGCGCGCTAATTACCCAGAAGGGCTCGATATGAATCACGACTATAAGATACCCGCTTTTGGTTACACTGCACCGCAAAATGTGGGAGTAGTTAGGAATCTAAATCGTAGGAGACACACACACAGCTTCACTTTTATATATAAAGATTATTCTATTTCTAGTTTCATAACGAATCCTTTTGGCCGGGACTTAACTGCAGTTTCCATAGCAAGTAAGAGATAAAACTCTCTCCTTTGGATATGATGTTAGAACCGTCTGATGATGGCTGTGTAAGTAATGATAGCGATTTCGATGATTCTGCCGGCTGTTCTTGTTGTTGTTGTTGTTGCTACTACTGCTACTACTGCTGCTGTTGTTGTTATTGTTGTTAAGCAACAAGACGGGTAAGGGTGATTAGGTGATGGTCTAGGGCTTAGAGGCAGGAGACCCCAGATCTTGGGAGGGGGAAGAAAAAAACTTTGGTCGTCTTGTTGTAGTCGAGGGCCCTTCGTTGACGCCCGACACCACTGGGAGGTGGCCCTCGAAGTCGCTGGAGATGGAGATTTCCAGGTCCAAATTCTTCAACGGCTGTTGTTGCTGCTGCTGTTGCTGTTGTTTTGGTGGTGGTGGTGGTGGTGGTGGGTGGTGGTGGTGGCTACGGTGGCAGCGGCTGCGTCGGCTGAAACGGTGGTGATGATGACGCCAATGATGATGATGATGATGATGATGTGACATGTTCCTAACATAGGCACAAGACAAGAAACTTGGGGAGAGGCCACAGTACTTAACAGGCACTTTCCTTTCCATTTTCGTTTTCCATTTCAAGTGAAACTTGAAAAAGCTGATGAGGGCTTGGCCAAAGACGAAAGTGTTTGACTTAAAGTTCTTTGAATCTAGTCCACCACACAACCTCTTTCGCTAAGGCCAATAAACACATAAACACTGCCTGTCCTTCCCGGTCCAAAGAAGGCGACGTGACGATCTTCACTCTGGACTCAACCGATAGCCGGATCCGTCCTGCACATGTTCGAGATAAACCCACGAGCCAGTAATCCTTTCTACTAAAGCCACAAGGCCTAAAATTTTGGGGGAAGAGGGGACTAGTCGATTATACTGACTCCAGTGTTTCCCTGGTACTTAATTTATCGACCCCGAAAGGATGAAAGGCAAAGTCGACCTCGGTGGAATTTGAACTCAGAACGTAAAGACGGGCGAAATACCTATTTCTTTACTGCCCACAAGGGGCTACACACAGAGGAGACAAACAAGGACAGACAGATGGATTAAGTCGATTATATCGACCCCATTGCGTAACTGGAACTTAATTTATCGACCCCGAAATCGGAATTTGAACACAGAACATAACGGCAGACGAAATACCTATTTCTTTACTACCCACAAGGGGCTAAACACAGAGAGGACAAACAAGGACAGACAAACGGATTAAGTCGATTATATCGACCCCATAGCGTAACTAGTACTTAATTTATCGACCCCGAAAGGATGAAAGGCAAAGTCGACCTTGGCGGAATTTGAACACAGAACGTAACGGCAGACGAAATACCTATTTCTTTACTACCCACAAGGGGCTAAACACAGAGAGGACAAACAAGGGCAGACAAACGGATTAAGTCGATTATATCGACTCCAGTGCGTAGCTGGTACTTAATTTATCGACCCCGAAAGGATGAGAGGCAAAGTCGACCTCGGCGGAATTTGAACTCGGTACGTAACGGCAGACGAAATACGGCTACGCATTTCGCCCGGCGTGCTAACGACTCTGCCAGCTCGCCGCCTTATCCACGAGTCAGTAATGCTCAAGCACTGGACGAGTGCGTGCAGAGCAGTTTCATCGCTCTGCGTGCATCTCGAGTAGGCCCGGCTGACGGCGCTTCCATTCCTGTAGAGTTAATCTCTTTAATCTTTCTTTATTTCTTTCTTTTAGTATTTCTCTTTCTTTCTCTTTCGAATTTTTCTTTCATTGTTCTTTCTTCCTCTTTCATTCTTCTTTTCTTTCTTTCAATCGTTCCTATCTTTTTGTTAGTCCGACCCTTCTCCCTCTCCCTCCCTCCCCTATCTCTCTGCCTCTTGCTCTCCCTCTCTCCCACCCACCTTCCTCTTCTTTTCTTTCATTCTGTCAGTCCTTCACTTCCGTTAATTTCTTAATTAATTTTTTCATCTAACAATAGTCATTAAATCAGATCTTTTATAATCCCCAAAGTAGTCATGACTATATCGACGCAGGCATCTCACTTCCCCCCAGTCTCTCTCACTTTCTCTGTCTTAAATGCCTCTCCTCTCGACTTTCTCTTGCTATCTCTTCCGCGTACAACTGTTGCTAGGCAACATGATATTGTTACGTCTCTCTCGGAGAAAACAGCATCACTGGAATGGCAGTGTGTCTGTATAAGTATCTATCTATCTATCTATCTATCTATCTATCTATCTATCTATCTATCTATCTATCTATCTATCTATCTATCTATCTATCTATCTATCTATCTATCTATCTATGTAACTAGCTAGCTAGATAGATAGATAGATAGGTAGCTTTCAGGCTGTCTGCCTGTGTCTGTCTGACTTTGTTTCTATCTGCTGTCTGTCTGTCTGTCTCTGTCTCTGTCTGTCTATCTGTCTGTCTGTCTGTCTGTCTGCCTCTCTCTCTCTCTGTATATATATATATATATATATATGTATGTATGTGTGTGTGTGTGTGTGTGTGTGTGTGTGTGTGTGTGTGTGTGTGTGTGTGTGTGTATGTATGTATATGTATATATCAATAATTATCAATATCAAGAGATATCTTATGGTAGTGGAATAGTATTTAACTAAATTTCGGTATGTGGTGAAGCAATCTTGCTGAACCCTAATTATAATTATGCTTATAATTATAGAATTTTTGTGTGTGTATATATATAATCAACGCGTGAGATCCAAAGATGATTAATATAGAACACACGCAGTAGTGCTCAAATGATTTGAATTTACACTCTGAAGTCTTTATTGAGGATATCTATCTATCTATCTATCTATCTATCTATCTATCTATCTATCTATCTATCTATCTATCTATCTATCTATCTATCTATCTATCTATATAACAATATTGACCAAGGTTACCGTGGTCTTTTTCGTAGGCTTTTCTTCCCACGGATAAACCTTACTTGCTTTCCCCTTTACACCATACATCATGACACTGTGATACACGATCCCCATTGATCGGTTTTTTTCCTCTTTTTTCTTCTTTTTTTCATTTTTCTTTTCTTTTTTTCCCTTTTTACGATCCCCTTTGATCGAAAACCTACGCCACCTTTTTTTTTCTCCCCCAAAAGAAAAGCTCTACCTTGTAACTTTCCCATCTGTGTGCAGCCCTGTGTGGCCAATAAAGAAACTTATCTATCTATCTATCTATCTATCTATCTATCTATCTATCTATCTATCTATCTATCTATCTATCTATCTATCTATCTATCTATCTGTCTATCTGTCTATCTATCTATATGTCTGTCAGTGTGTGTTTCTATCCTCTATCTTTCAATCTGTCTCTCTTCATCTGTCACCTTTTTTTTTAATTATTCGTTTATTATTTCTATCGTTTCGCCCTTTTCTTGAATTCTTTTGTTTGTTTGTTTGTTTGTTTCTTTTTTTCTTTCTTTCTTTATGAACTAACTATTTAATTAGTCAATTAATGCCTTCATCCAATACTCGTTCTGTTATAATTGCAAAACCACATTAAGGCATATTTTAATTACTCAGTTAATAATGATGCGCACTCTGAAATATATAGTTAGGTATGTTTAATTATATACACTACATATGTAAGCCATCGCTATATTCGACAAAAAAAAACAAAACAAAACAAAAAAAAACACCGTTTACCTTTGTCCATCGTAGGGATGGCTAAAACACGTTTACCATCAGGTACACCTTCCCATTATCTCCATCGCAAGTTCAAAGAGCTGTCAAGACTATCTTATCGAGGCCATCATATTTCCGTATCTCTCTCCCTTTCTATTTCTCTCTCTTTATTTATCTATCTATCTATCTATCTATCTATCTATCTATCTATCTATCTATCTATCTATCTATCTATCTATCTATCTATCTATCTATCTATCCCCCCTCTCTCTCACCCGGTTTTCTACAGTACCAGTTACTAAGTAACATTATGGTGCCTATGTCGCTTTTGGAGGAAACAGCATTGAATTCTTTCTTCTGACTTCGTATTAACGTAAAGACACCATTTGTCATCGCTGGTGACGATACAGTAACGAAATTTTTGCTTGTGATCAGGAGTATCCTGGTGTCAAACTAGCAAACTATCGACAATAGACGAGCACTGGAGATCGTCTGTATAATAACCTATCTATCTACTTTAATCCTTATTTAATCCTTATTTATTTAATCCTTATTTAATCCTTATTTTTTCATTAATAATTTTAACAAATCATTCAATAAAATATTCTTCATTGTTCACGACTCCTTGCTAACGTTCCTCTAGCTTGTCAATGCCTTGACCGAGTCTTAACTTGTTGAAAATCACCAAGCCACGTTGTCAGCTCCACGTTGGTCTTAAATAAAACATCTCGCAGACTGTTGGAGAGCGATCAAAAAAGATAATCTGAAGGCGCTATACCAGGAGAAATCTGTGGGTACGATAGAACTTCCCAACCGAGCTCTCGAAAAGGGATTTTGGTCAAAGTAGCAATGTGGTTGCGAGCGTTGTCGTGTCGAAGAAGCACGCCATTTCGCCGGTAGAGTCATTTCAGATGGATTTGCCGAACGTAAAGCTCTGCATTGACCGTGTGGTTGTTTTCAAGCATTTCGTAGAGAATTAGCCCTTTCCAATCCCACCAAATACAGATTATTGTCTAGCGTGGGTGCAGCTCTGGCTTGGTTCGAGGTGTTGCTTACTTGTCGGGTCTCAGCCATTCTTTTTTCTACTTCACACTGACGTAAATCATCATTTTTCATAGCTGGGGACAATACGTTAAAGAAATTTTGCGTCTACGAGTAGCCAGGTGTCGAGCAAACAAACAAGCAGCGATAGAGAAGCGCTAGAACTTGTCTCTTTTGCTTAGAACATGAGGAACCCAGTAGCATAGCTAATAGGGAAGTAAGGGGAGCGACTGCTTCCCGCAAACACAATTTTCAAAATCAATGCCTTTCCAACATTTAAAAAAAACTCTTTCGTTAACTATATCAGTAGTTCTTAGTTTCATACATAATAACGTTGTTATTGAAACATGAAATCAATGAATATAAAATACAATTACGTATAATATAACTAACGAATTATTTCATGTAATATAGGAGAAATGAGTTCAAAATTGTTTGGTATGTGTTCACGACACCTTTTTTATGTGCCCGCTCCTCCTAACTTTTAGAACCTGGCAATGTTACTGGTATCACCCATACACCGATTTTTTGGACCGAGTGAAGATGAGGGGCAACAGCTTCATGAAAGTATTCCACTGTTGGGCCAATTCGCAAGTGGATCAGTGCGAATCATTGCGGATAAACTCGTTCAATCGATCTTCATTAAACTGAACAAATCGGCCGGAATGCGATAGTTTGTGAGGCCGAATTTCTCCTCCTTGAAGCGCGAAGACCATGTTTGTGTAGTTTTTTCAGTAACAAGCGCCTTCTCTATACACAGTACAGATGTCCCGAGAGACTTTGGAAGATATGGAACCTTGATTGAAATCGAAGAGAAGCAGGTAGCGAAAATGCTCATTTACCTTATCTACTTGGCACTCTATCAACATACGTCTGAAAGAGGTAAAATTTATACAAAATTCCAAAATGATAAACAAAAGTTGTGGATGAAGAAGAATAGAGCCACAAAAAAAATCTCATAAAAATATTACAATAAAATATTGATTCAAATAACACAGGAAAGAAACGAACGAGTTTATTTCACAATGCACACATACATACAACATACATACATACATACATACATACATACATACATACATACATACATACACACACACACACACACACACATACATACATACATACATACACATACATACATACATACATATACATACATACATACATACATACATATGTACGTACGTACATATATATATATATGCATGTTTGAGATATGTGCCGGTAAAGCGACGTTGGCAACGATTACGCTCGAATGGTCCTTTTCACGTGCCACCGACACGGGAGCCAATCCTTGGCCCTGGCAACGATCACGCCCGGATGTGACTTTAACGTTCCACTGGCACGAGTGCCAATCAGGCGGTACGGTCATCGGCCACGTCAGCGATTTTATATGTATGTATGTACGTATGTATGTATGTATGTATGTATGTATGTATGTATGTATGTATGTATGTATATGTAAGCGCAGGAATGGCTGTGTGTGGCAAATTCATTGAAATAAAGAAGTTTACTTCCCAACCGCAGGGTTCTGGGTTCACTCGCACGGTTTGGCTCCTTGGGCAAGTGTATCCTACTATATCCCCGTTTAAAATTTACGACAGCTGTTTCGGTAGAATCTTATTAATGCATTCATAACATACATCCACTATCTTCAGATAAAATTTTAAAGACGTAAGATATCTTACATCAATCCAACGTCAGTTGGGACAGTAGTTTATTAAAACCTAATGTTCGAATATATAGAGAATTAGAAGGTGTGGCTAAAACGGATAAAGGAGCTGAGAGATCAAAACTATTTAAATTTACTTATCTAAATTAGAGTATCGTTATGGAAGCACTCCGTCGGTTAAGACGACGAGAGTTCCGGTTGATCCGAATCAACGGAACAGCCTGCTCGTGAAATTAACGTGTAAGTGGCTGAGCACTCCACAGACACGTGCACCCTTAACGTAGTTCTCGGGGATATTCAGCGTGACACAGAGAGTGACAAGGCTGGCCCTTGAAATACAGGTACAACAGAAACAGGAAGTAAGAGTGAGAGAAAGTTGTGGTGAAAGAGTACAGCAGGGATCACCACCATCCCCTGCCGGAGCCTCGTGGAGCTTTTAGGTGTTTTCGCTCAATAAACACACACAACGCCCGGTCTGGGAATCGAAACTGCGATCCTACGACCGCGAGTCCGCTGCCCTAACCACTGGGCCATTGCGCCTCCTCATAATAAATAGACAGATAACGACGAAGGAATTTGGAAGTCATACACCGGACTATCAGATATTTCACAAATCTATGGACATAAAGTTGCAAGCTGATATAATAAGGATACATAAACCGGGTGGTAAACGACACAATGAAAGCGCTTGATAGACGGAGAAAGGGCGGGTGCTGGAGGTAGGAGACTAACAAAGCTGGTATGAATTTCTAAGTTACAAAGCATAGGTTAAATGCTTAGAGGTTAGAGACATACTCTCTCTCTTTTACTCTTTTACTTGTTTCAGTCATTTGACTGAGGCCATGCTGGAGCACCGCCTTTAGTCGAGCAAATCGACCCCGGGACTTATTCTTTGTAAGCTCAGTACTTATTCTATCGTTCTCTTTTGCCGAACCGCTAAGTGACGGGGACGTAAACACACCAGCATCGGTTGTCAAGCAATGCTAGGGGGACAAACACAGACACACAAACATATACACACACAAATATATATACATATATACGACAGGCTTCTTTCAGTTTCCGTCTACCAAATCCACTCACAAGGCATTGGTCGGCCCGGGGCTATAGCAGCAGACACTTGCCCAAGATGCCACGCAGTGGGACTGAACCCGGAACCATGTTGTTGGTTAGCAAGCTACTTACCACACAGCCACTTATTAGATAACATGCTTGAAGTATAGGAATGTGTTTCTAATGTAGTATGAGCATTTTACCCTAAGTCTTTTAATACCCAACTTTTTTTCCGCGTGTGACGTACCCTTAGCTTTATCACATATATTAAAATTATAAAATTGCTTATATTCGCAAGCAATTGAACAGGTGTAGGTAAACGTGGTTAGATTAGTTTTGACAACACATCTATAGATAATATCTAAGTGAGGCATAAATGATTAAGAGGGTAGAGAATATTATTTGGACAATTACACAATTTAGAGACATATGGACATGAATATTTGCTGTATTATTTATAGGATTATTAAGTCTTCAAACCCCCATCCGTGGTCAGCCATCGTCAAAAGTAAAACCACTAAGTTGGCTAGCCACGAATGGGGTTTGAAGACCAACCCCACACCACAGGCAGTCAGGTGGAAAATCGTAGAAAAATCCATGGCATATGATAATGGATCTAAGAGATGCAACTTATGCGTAGCTGAATGATTGCATATCCTTTTAGATATAAGGATCCCACCATACTGCTTAATAACAGATCCGAAATTTCCAACAAATGTAAACATATTGATAAACTGGAGGACATCATACTCTCCGAAGTGAGCAGATGCGTCGCAGACTTAGGACCCGTCTCCGTTTATTTATTCTACAACTACTCTTACAATGGTTTTACAGTCAAAGCCGACGGCTGCCCCTGGGACACATCTACATACCAATGCATGCCCGCATAATTTTCATATATATATATATCTCTCTTTTACTCTTTTACTTGTTTCAGTCATTTGACTGCGGCCATGCTGGAGCACCGCCTTTAATCGAGCAAAATCGACCCGAGACTTATTCTTTGTAAGCCCAGTACTTATCCTATCGGTCTCTTTTGCCGAACCGCTAAGTGATGGGGACGTAAACACACCAGCATCGGTTGTCAAGCAATGCAAGGGGGACAAACACAGACACACAAACACACACACACAACACACACACATATATATATATACGACAGGCTTCTTTCAGTTTCCGTCTACCAAATCCACTCACAAGGCATTGGTCGGCCCGGGGCTATAGCAGAAGACACTTGCCCAAGATGCCACGCAGTGGGACTGAACCCGGAACCATGTGGTTGGTTAGCAGGCTACTTACCACACAGTCAACACACAAACACACGCACACGCATGCACACATACGATCATACATGTTTTACATACACATCCGCGCGCGCGCACACACACACACACGTTCTTATGCATATTGTGTTACTCCTTTCCCGGTCTGTGGACGATGATGTTAATTCTAAAAGGCCTGTTAAAGGATTGGATTTCTTAACGGATACTAAAAACGCATGTTCTACTGCCTTAATGCACGCAGCCAGTTTAGTAGCAGATACAACAACCAGCCGAGAGAATTACTATCAATCGGCTGTTCGCTGTTGCTTGTCCGATAATAGCCAACACTCGTCACAAATGAGATTTTCTACCAGTTTGTAGCTGGAAATAGAGCCAGTGTTATGTACGCGTTCAAACAGTCAAAGCAGCCATAATTGACTTTCTGCCCGCTTATGCTTAAGATCTTCATTATATAAAGACCAATAAACTACGGCTAGCGGGAAATTGTTCTTTAACATCTATTTGATTCCAACTTGCTTGAGATTATCGCTTGTTCTGTGATTCTTAGCCATTAGACTGCGGCCATGCTGGGGCACCGCCTTGATTTTTTTTTGTCGAATGAACTGACCCCAGGACTTTTTTTAAAGCCTGGTACATATTCTATCGTGCTCTTTTGCCGAACCGCTAAGTTACGGGGACAACACCGGTTGTCAAGTGGTGATGGGGAACAAACACAGATAAAAAGATATACACACATAGATACACACACACACACACACCACACACACACACACACACACACACACACACACACACACACACACACACACACACACTCACACACACATATACACGAGGGGCTTCTTTCAGTTTCTGCCTATCAAATCAACTCACAACGCTTTAGTCGGCCCGTGGCTATAGTAGAAGACACTTGTCCAAGGTGCCACGCAGTGGGACTGAACCATGAACCATGTGGTCGGGAAGTAAGCTTCTTACCATGCAGGCACGCCTGCGCCTATATTTTTTATTCTTTTTTTTCAGTCGTTTGACTGCGGCCATGCTGGAGCACCGCCCTAAAGGGTTTTGGTCGAAGAAATCGACCCCAGGAATTATTCTTTGTAAGCCTAGTACTTATTCTATCGGTTTCTTTTACCAAACCGTTAAGTTACGGGGACATGAACACACTAGCATCGGTTGTCTGGCAGAAACGTTAGCACGCCGGGCGAAATGCTTAGCCGTATTTCGTCTGCCGTTACGTTCTGAGTTCAAATTCCGCCGAGGTCGACTTTGCCTTTCATCCTTCCGGGGTCGATAAATTAAGTACCAGTTACGCACTGGGGTCGATGTAATCGACTTAATACCTATGTCTGTCCTTGTTTGTCCCCTCTATGTTTAGCCCCTTGTGGGTAATACAGAAATAGGTTGTCAGGCGATGGCGAAGGGGGGAACACAGACACACACAGACACAGACACACACAGACACTTTTTTTTCAAGTTTTTCATATTTCAATTAAAACCTTCTGTCACAATTTAACTTTCACTTGCTCCACTCATTAGTTATTTTCTAAACATAACCCGAACGATATTACTTGTCAAATACTTTCTAAACATCAGCCACGGGCAGTTATTTTATTTACTACAATCTCCAAATTGAAACTCTATTTCATTTGAAATACATAAAGGAATGTAAAATGTTTATCAATGCTTTGCAGTTGTGGCAAGACATATTTATGAGTATAAAGAGTGCTTTTATAATAGGGTTTTTTTTTTTTTTTATCTAACTTATAAGTTGTTTCGTTTAGCCAGTGCAATACGCTAACTGTGCCAATAACACTTCTTATCCGATATCTCTCACCAATAGACAGCTTACGTTCATATAACTGGCTGTTCTATATAGGTTTGCATTGATAGGCTTATGTTGGATAGAGGCTGTGGGGTTCTTTTTAAAGTGAATTTGGTAGACAGAAACTGAGTGAAAACCTGTCGTGTACATATATACATACGTACATACATAACATACATTCATACATAATACATACATGCGTACATACATACATACATACATACATACATACATACATACATACATACATACATACAAAAATACCTGTTGTTGATGTTGAAATTCCAACGCAGGAGCTTGGATCTAAGTTAGAAACCGGCTCTTTCTCTATTGACAAGACATTTTGAAATAAAACTGAATAATGACATACATATATCTATATGTGTGTGTGTGTATGTGCGTGTGTATGCGTATGTATGTATATGTATGAATGTATGTATGTATGTATGTATGTATGTATGTATGTATGTATCTATGTGTATATTTATATATACACATACATATATATGTATGTGTGTATATATATGCATATATATATATATATATATATATATATATATAATATATATATAATATATATATATATATATATATATATTACGGAGATGTACTTGCATAGCAAGTGACCTGATCTGAGATCGTGTGCTGGAACGAAAACAATTGCAGCGCGGAAGGTGTTTATAAGCCATTTAAGAAACACACAAAATTCATTAGATTCACTTCAACATTTAAATTTAAATTGTCAAAATATTTTCGTCGCTTTGAGACCGCGACCTGTTCACTGACAAAAATCCGTGCTGCATCTCAGCAGTGAACAAATTAAATTTAAATGTTGAAATGAATCTAACGGTTTTTGTCTGCTTCTTAAATGGCTTATAAACACCTTCCACGCTGCAATTATTTATATATATATATATAATATATAATATATATATATATATATATATATATATATTATATATAATATATATATATATATATATATATGTGGGGGCGCATGACCTAGTGGTTAGAGTGTTGAACTCACCATCACGATATCGTGGTTTCAATTCCTTGGCCGGGTGATGGGTT
The DNA here is from genome assembly GCF_006345805.1 of Octopus sinensis. Classification (NCBI taxonomy): domain Eukaryota; kingdom Metazoa; phylum Mollusca; class Cephalopoda; order Octopoda; family Octopodidae; genus Octopus; species Octopus sinensis. Next base: position 15,669 of record NW_021824836.1, on the reverse strand, counting down.
CTGTTCTTGAGCAAACACTTCATCTCACGTGTATGTATGTATGTATGTATGTATGTATGTATGTATGTATGTATGTATGTATGTACGTATAGAATTCCAAAGAGCCGTGGCTCAGATGAAGCAAGATTGAATAATTGGTTAGTGCGGGACCCGGGATGGGATGTGGTTGATACTATATGAGTGACAAGACGGAAAGTGAAAGTAAGTCTGGAGAAAGTTAAGTGGTTCTTTCCTGTGGACGCTGTATTTCAACCCCAGTGACACAGCATTTTAACATCCTCTTCCTAAATGTAACATATTGTTAGGAATCCCACCTGCCGTCGCTCAAACTCGAACCCGGGATCCCAACAAGTCGAGCGACGACGATTGACCAGGCTCGATCGATCGGTGATGTTCGGCACGGAACCCTGAGAGGAGAGACACAACAACAACAACAACAGCATCAGGAAGAGACACAGAGGCAATCGGCTTACATTTAACCTACTAGTTTATATGACTATTACAACAAATACAATGTGATACATCAGGTAAATCAAGGTAAGTACAAGCAACAGAATCAACAGCATGCAGATGCAATATAACAACAGCATTTAAAGAAAACAACAAATCAAGAAACAGGTATACAACAGATCAAAGCATTTAAATATGCAGATACAATATACACGTCGACTCAAACCATCAATGCATTATACAATGTTCATAGACAAATAAGTTCACGTTACAAATCAATGTTCAATTAACGTACACATTAACGATACAGTTCATAGTTCTTTTCTTGTCTTTTTCCTTCTTTTTTTTGTAACACGTATCAATACAATTCAACAACACTTTTTTTTCTTTCCTTAATTCAAAATGTCTTTTTACTGTCTCATTTCTTTTCACATTAATTCATTAACACATCAACAAGTCCTTTACTCACTTCTGTAACAGTTCGTTATAGTCTCTTTATATAATTCACATATCAACACAATTAAACATATACCGTACAACAGCCAATGCCTCACACTGTAGTCCATCTCTATTAGCTGCTTAATCCTCTGTGTATGTCTTCCTCAGCCCCTCATCCCCTCACTGTCTCCTGTCGTTCTCAACACTGTCCTGTCACTATCTCTCATGACTGTGTGTCTGTCTTTCTCTGTGCTTCCTTCTGGCATGTTACTACCCCAATCTCTCGGCTGGAACTCTCAACTGCCTTTTCATCTCTCACAGCAGAAACAACTTGCTCTGTCCTCGACTTCCGGCCGACTGTGTTTACAGCTCAAAGTTCCTCCCTTTTAAGGGGTGTTTACAACGAACTTTCCCTGACCGGCACAAGGCCAAATGTCCCCTAAAAGCTCATTACTCCTTCGTGAATCCGACAGAACAATCGGTTTATGCCAAAGTAGGTCGCAACCAACTGTCCTTAAGTTGAACTCACAACAATATCTTTGACTACAGTAAACGCATGTAAGTGGCCGTCCGGTGCGGTCCACAAGTCTCGCACGCCACTGTTTAACACCAACTGCATAGTTACGGCTGCCCTTTGGTAAGATATGTCTTCCGTTCAGCCACCCTGCCAGAAATGCAGCGAAGTCATGGGACTGCAGTATGGCTGATCGTGAAGAGATAGCGGAAGAACTCAAATGAGCCAACGTTGCTTCTTCCATTGACGCTGAGCGAAGAAATCCTAGATCAACGGTCAGGATCACCAAGCTCTTAAGAGAGTAACTGCAACGCATCCATAGGGGTGGAATCCATGATTGTGTATTCAGCTAATGAAAGATTCACTGTGACTCAAACTCCCAATTCGAATTCATAATAATGGAATTGGATGGCGACAGAGTCATGGAAATCCACGAAAGCAGCGAAAAAAATTTTAATTTGCTTTGTTCAAACAGACCCATCCTCTTTTATATGGTACACTATCCGTTTCTGTCCCTTATCAAGCAAATGTTCCAGTTGTATTGAGTTATATGTTTAACATGTTCAATAACCTTTTAACCGAGCCATTTTCCTCCTTTCCGGTTATCTTTATTTTTTCCTTTCAAAGCCTTTTGTATTAGCACAACCGATTGCTTTCCGACGTCTGTGGCCGGGGTAAAGCTTTCTCCGTTTAGAGATGCTAGGCAGACTTTCTTGTGTCTCAATTCTTACACATTAGGAGCACTAGTTCGATACTATTCGCTTTGTCAATGGCAAAAGGTCAAAATTTTAACTGAAATTATTTGCGGATTTAAAATACGACTTTTAATGATATAATCAGTTTAAATGGGAAAAATCTGAAAAAGAATTAAAAAAGTTATTATCATTTTCATTTAAAAAGAAACAGATTAGATGTTATATTAGGCGCTTTATAATCGGGTAAATGATAGAAATTTAGGTTGTTTTGCTCCGTGAACTCATTAACCTTTTGAAATTAACTAAAGACTTCATTTTGGAAAATATATTATATGGCTGTTTTCCTCAGTGAGCTTTTAAATTACCTTTTAATATAAACTAAAGACTCCATTTTCAAAGGTATTCTATTATGTTGTTTTCCACAATGAACTCTTAAAAATTTTTTAATACTAAGTAAAGACTTCATTTTCAAAAATATTAAACATTTTTTTAGATAGAATATACATACATTGAACAATATTTACATTTTCTAACATGAGTTCTCCATAAACATCATTCTAAGGCAAGGTACTATTTTCACCGTTATGTATCATTCTGGCTAGATAGCAGATAAAGAAGATTTAGTTGCTATTTCTAGCAATTGCGTAGCCACATAAAGGCTTTCACATTTGTGAATTTGTGAGTGTATACTAAGTAACAACTATGGCAGATGAATGTTAGAAGGATTGGTTTGCCTAACAATTATATCCACAGTATTAACGTAACATTTCAGTGAAATATCTTAGCCAAAACATTCTCATACATAAACAGAGTGGTAAATGATAAGTTTCAATGAGTTATTTTTATTCATAACTAGCAGTATCGCCCGGCGTTGCTCGGGTTTGTAAGGGAAATAACTATATAAGCATTTTTAGAGAGTTATAGCAAAAAAATAGCAAAAAAATGCATTAAAAATGGAAAAAATATGATGGTAAATTTTTTTTTTAATCGTTGACTCATCGTAGACATTTTTAGAGAGTTACTTCCCTTATATAATAGCGAAAAAATGCATTAAAATGGAAAAAAATTATGG
>NW_021824836.1:0-7500 GCF_006345805.1 Octopus sinensis | reverse complement strand
CACACACACTCACACACACACACACACACACACAGACACCACACACACACCACACACACACACACACCACACAAAACACACACACACACCACACACACACACACGCAAATACACACACAACACCACACACACAGACACACACACACAAACACACACACCAACACAAACACACACACACACACACAAACACACACACACACAGACACACACACACAAACACACAAACACACAAACACACACACACGCAAATACACACAAACACACACACACACACAAACATACATATAAGAGAGAAAGTGTGCTTGTGAGCGGCGGGAGATAGGGAAGGGGAAGGGAGAGTGCGCGGCTAGGGAGATAGAGTGCAGCAGATTAGTAATTCATAAAAATTTGATAATAGAAACCAGTTAGATTCATCATACAGTGGAGTTTTCTGCACTGTTATTGTCCAATCAGATTATATGAATTTGCCTTATTCATTCATCTGAAGCCGATGGCTGATTCATTATTTCCTGGCAAACTGCAACAGTTGGTAAATAAGTAAACAAAGCTTTGAATATCTGTAGTATGAAAGTGGATTCATAAATCTTTTCTCCTATGAATTTATGAAAAATTTCTGCTGCATTTATAACAATTACTTTAATAATGAATTGCATGTTTAGGTACGTGTAGAGCGACACAATCCTAGTGGAGGCGCAATGGCCCAGTGGTTAGGGCAGCGGACTCGCGGTCATAGGATCGCGGTTTCGATTCCCAGACCGGGCGTTGTGAGTGTTTATTGAGCGAAAACACCTAAAAGCTCCACGAGGCTCCGGCAGGGGATGGTGGTGATCCCTGCTGTACTCTTTCACCACAACTTTCTCTCACTCTTACTTCCTGTTTCTGTTGTACCTATATTTCAAAGGGCCGGCCTTGTCACTCTCTGTGTCACGCTGAATATCCCCGAGAACTACGTTAAGGGTACACGTGTCTGTGGAGTGCTCAGCCACTTACACGTTAATTTCACGAGCAGGCTGTTCCGTTGATTCGGATCAACCGGAACCCTCGTCGTCGTAACCGACGGATGCTTCCATCAGAGCGACACAAACATGATTTGTTATGGTTATATATACAAGAAATAAGACTATAGTTTCTTTTTATGGGAAATTATTTTAGCATTTTAGAGCTAAGGTAGGCAACATGCTCATGATACTACTAGAAATAATGCCTGAAGTGACTCTTAGGTGGTCACCACCATGAAAAATAAGAAAATGATTGACCAATGACAACATTGTGTTCGCTGAATTGGAAGATTTGGGAATTACATCGAGCGAGACTGAAGCATGTACACTGTGTGCTTGGAGTTTGTCTCACTTCAATCACGTGCGCGCACGCATACACACATACATACACACACATTCAGAAAAACATACACAAAAGGCCAGCCTCTTGATAAGCAAACACCCATGGCTATATATATCTGTGTGAGCCAACGAGAGTCTCTGTGCGATTGTCTGAAGCTATAAATAGCGTCCAAATTTCCCTCATACCACGTTTAATCTACCATCTTAAAAAAAAAAGACATTGGATTAACTAGTCTGGGATACACTTTTCCAAAGTGAAAATTTAAAAAAAATGCGAGTTGATCGTGACTCGTACGTCTTTGATTTGCAGTTCTGCTCGGTCATGACTGACCCGGGACAAAAAGTGGCACTCCGTCGGTCATGATGACGAGAGTTGCATTTGATCCGATCAACGAAACTGCCTGCTCGTAAAATTAACGTGCAAGTAGCTGTGAACTCTACAGACGTGCGTACCCTTGACATAGTTCTCAGGGAGATTCAGCGTGACACAGAATATGACAAGGCTGGCCCTTTGGAATACAGGTACTACTCATTTTTGATAGTTGAGTGGATAGGAGCAACGTGAAATGAAGTGTCTTGCTCAAGGGTACAGCGTGCCTTCGGGAATCGAACCCACGACCTTACGATCGAGAGCTGAATATTTTAACCACTAAGGTACGCGCTTTTACTACCTGAGACTAAATAAACAGCAAATTGGCTGAGTCGTTACACCATTGGATGAGAAACCACGCGCCATTTGCCCTCACTTTCTGAGCTTTGAGTTCAAATCTCGCTGAGTTCAACTTCGCCTTTTGCTCTTTCAAGGTAGCTTTATTGTTACCACGTGCATTCATTACGCAAGAGAAGGCAGCTCTGTGTACCGTGATTACGAGGGCTATTTATTTCGTTTCGTGATAATATTTTTACTGTTGTATTGAATGTGTTCTAAGTAATGTATATAATACTCAGTAGTGTTACTTGCTGTGTGTTTCGTGTTTCATATGGGTGTGAGTGCAGTGCTTCTTAGAAAAATTTAGCAAAGTAGCACATGACTGTTTTTAAACCCCACGTGCGACGCCGGGTCCTCTGAAAATTCAAAGGGCCTTTTTTATTCATTCATTTCTTTAGGGCGAGGCACCGTCATATATACATGGGCCTCTCGTTAGCTCTTTGGGTTCTCAATGACACCATACTTGACTTTACAATTCATCCTTTCGGGAGCGATGAAATAAAGTACAAGTCAAGTATTGAGATCGATAACTTCAACTAAACCCTTCCCTTCAAAATTGCTGGAATTGTGCTTAAATCAGAAATAATTATTTCTACAGCTTCATCAGAGAAGAATGAATCTCTGCCATCTATTTGTGTATGCCAGGTTTTCATCAGGGGAGATAAACACGAACGGGGTTTTGTTTTTAATGCCAGAACCTGAAGACGTTGCCAATGAGAGGTGACAACTGTATGTTAACGGAATTGAATTAAACATCTTGCTAAACGACTTTTATGGGTCTAATTCCCACATTAAGCTCTCGTAAACCCAGATCCTTCCTACTAAGTGTCCTCTAACCACTTCATACCACTAATTCTCACGCACTGGTTTCTATAAGCATTACCACATAATCGTCTATACACCGCCCCCGATAAATCTTAATACTACCACAACCGTCACCACCATCACCACTATCCTTGCTACCAATCATTTCTACTACCGCCGCAACACTACTCCAACACGTCCCATTGGCGCCGTAATAAACTACCACTACCACCTCACTCAACAAGCATCACCACTACAACCACCACAACCATCATTAAGACAACCATCACCACTTCAACCACCATCACCGCCACAACTATCATCACCACCACAACCACTAACACCACTCCGATCACCATCACCACCGCAATCACCCTTGTTATCAAAACCATCGTCAGTACTATAACCACCCACCAATATCACCACTACAACTACCGCCAGCACTGCAATCATCGCATACGCTTCAACCATCATCATTACCACTCTAACAGCAGCCAGCACCACAACTATTAACACCGCCACAACAACCAACACCATCACAACAATCTAAGTATGTCACAAGGTTTCCAGACATGAGTTCTACTCACCTGTCAAGGTTCATCAAAATCAATAAAACGATGTAGGAGGAGTTAGCTAACAAAGCCACAAACAGACATACACCGATTTTCCACATATGTAGTATAATATATATATATATATATATATATATATATATATATATATATATATATATATATATAGAGAGAGAGAGAGAGAGAGAGAGAGAGAGAGAGGGAGAGAGAGAGAGAGAGAGAGAGAAATAGGCTAGGCATATATAAATATATATATATATATATCTGTAAATGTAATTTGTGACAATTATTCGGTAGCCATGATAAAACTGCGAGTTTCGGATGCCGAGGTGGAAATCCACGCCGCCATCTCTTCAGTTCTCCAGCCATCAGCATCTTTCCGATGGCCGGATAACTGAAGAGATAGCGGCGTGGATTTCCACCTCGGCATCCGAAACTCGCAGTTTTATCATGGCTACCGAATAATTGCCACATATTACATTTACAGATAAATTCCTCTATTTACATAATATCGAGGTCTCTTTCTTTCATTTGTTGTCCTACCATTTTTATCAATATACATACACACACACACACACACACACACACACACACACACACATATATATATATATATATATATATACACATTGTTCCGGGTTCAGTCCCACTGCGTGGCATCTTGGGCAAGTGTCTTCTGCTATAGCCCCAGGCCGACCAATGCCTTGTGAGTGGATTTGGTAGACGGAAACTGAAAGAAGCCTGTCGTATATATATGTATACATATGTATGTGTGTGTCTATTTGTGTGTCTGTGTTTGTCCCCCTAGCATTGCTTGACAACCGATGCTGGTGTGTTTACGTCCCCGTCACTTAGCGGTTCGGCAAAAGAGACCGATAGAATAAGTACTTGGCTTATAAAGAATAAGTCCCGGGATCGATTTGCTCGACTAAAGGCGGTGCTCCAGCATGGCCGCAGTGAAATGACTGAAACAAGTAAAAGAGTAAAAGAGTAAAGAGTATATGTTTGTAAGTAAGCATGCGTGTATATTTGTGTATGAATGTGTCTTCATGAGCTCTAAGATGTGACAAGATTTTAATGGGTTTTTTTTTCGTCTTTGGTCAGAAAGAGTTATTTCCTATTTGTTTCTATAAAGAAATCAAAGGAAGTGACTACTATTCCCTTCAAACTTTGCTTTTGTCACCTGGACATCACTGTTTTGAAACTGACCAATTTTCCATTACATTTCGAACAGATTCAGCGCTGAGTTACTGAAGCAGAAATATCGTTTTAGCAAGTATTCTGCTCAATACCACAGATTTGCTTGTCAGTTGTTTGATCTTAACCACTTGAGCATGTCCCTTTGTGGCTGACAATATGTGCATTTCTGATTGTGAGCAGGAATAGTTTGGAGAGCATCATATTCGTGTGTTCAGAAGGATTTTGTGGGGTTTGAATAAATATAACAAAGGCAAAGTCTGAAGGAAACATTAGACATTTTACATGCTTTCTCTGAGTGGTGGAAGCACTCCGTCGGTTACGACGATGAGGGTTCCGGTTGATCCGATCAACGGAACAGCCAGCTCGTGAAATTAACGGGTAAGTGGCTGAGCACTCCACAGACACGTGTACCCTTAACGTAGTTCTCGGGGATATTCAGCGTGACACAGAGAGTGACAAGGCCGGCCCTTTGAAATACAGGTACAACAGAAACAGGAAGTAAGAGTGAGAGAAAGTTGTGGTGAAAGAGTACAGCAGGGATCACCACCACCCCCTGTCGGAGCCTCGTGGAGCTTTAGGTGTTTTCGCTCAATAAACACTCACAACGCCCGGTCTGGGAATCGAAACCGCGATCCTATGACCGCGAGTCCGCTGCCCTAACCACTGGGCCATTGCGCCTCCTTTCTCTGAGTAAGCAAATAGGAAATAACAGCTGCTACACAAAGACAAACATCTGTTATACGGTGTAATGGAAGTTAGCATTAAAAAAATCGATTACAAATCAACTTAGAGATATGAACATTATATTAATAATAGGAATGAACATCTCACAAACCTAACCAAAATGTCTTTTTCATGTAAGAGAGATGATAGCAGAGAGCTTAATAACCATGAAATATATTCATATTTAATTTTACTAATACCATTTCTTGAAAAGTACGTTCGTGTCCAGAGAAGATATATTTAATATGAATGTATAATTACCTTAATGTGCATGGTATGATTTTATTTTCTAGTGTCCGTTCCTTTTGGCAATCGTCTTATTGCTCCTAACATGAATTCATTTCATGTTTGTCGAGCATGAAATCGGTTACAGAAAAACCGTCTGTAGCTATAAAAGAGGGTGTGCTTTGAGGATATGCCTAATATTGTCCGAGAATATATGTTCCAAGAATATATGTAAAAAGCTGCAGAGTAACAATCTACATAAATTATAAATTTATTACTGCATTATATATAATTGCGTAATATATAAAGGTAGCAAGATGGCAGAATCGTTAGGGCGTCGGGAAAATGCTTCGCGGTATTTGTTCCGGCTTTTTTACGTTCTGAATTCAAATTCCACCGAAGTCGACTTTGCTTTTCTTTCTTTCTGGGTCGACAAAATAAACACCAGTCAAGCACCGGAGTCAATGTAATCAACAAGCCTCCCCACTCTCGAAATTGCTGGCCTTCTGTCATATCGTGACACACAAGGGAAATAAATCTTAAAATATATTTCCTCTTATCAGGACAAGAAGTGACGAATTCTAACGCTGAGTTTAACAAATTATGCTGGTGAATCAGTATATTTTACTTTTCAAACATGTGGCTTTGTAGTTAGGGGTTTTCGGCTCATTATCGTAAGGTGGTGAGTTCGATTCCCGGCGGTGTACTGTGTCCTTGAGCAAGTCAATTTATTTCACGTTGCTCCACTTCACCCAGCTGGTAAAAATGAGTAGTATCTGTACTTCAAAGTGCCACCTTTGTCACATCCTGCGTCACGCTGAATCTCCCTAAGAACTACTTTAAGGGTACGCGTGCCTGTGCAATACTCAACCACTCGCACGTTGATTTCACGATCAGGCTGTTCCATTGATCGAATCAATAGGGACCCTCGTCGTCGTAACCGACGGAGTGCCATGACTTATCAGACTAACAGAGAAAGCATTTGAATCCATGATTTTAGAAGGTTGCGATTTCTATAACTGAGCTTTTGACCCGAATTTTGCCGATGTCTTTCAGGTTCCATATATACTTTACAGTGCAGTAGATGTTTCTTTTGTGCTGAATGGATACGAATGTTAGGAAAACGTTCTTTGAAATATTTATCTTTCATGTAATTTTTTCTTGTTTTGCTTTTTTTTTTTTAATTTTTGATTGAGATCTTCACACATTACACTACATATAACATTTAAATACAGTATGCCACACTGTTTATGAATTTTGTTTATGCATTTTCTTTCTTTTTTCCTTAGAGAACGGTTTTGTTTATCGCCAGAAAATTGATAATCTTTAACGGAGTATATTATATATTCTACTCTATCTATCTTAATATTTAGTATTTTTGTTCGCGTAAACAACTAGTAAATATAGAAACCCATACATACATACATACATACATTACATACATACATACAAACATACATACATACACACATACATACATACATACATACATACATACATACATACATACATACATACATACATACATACATACATACATACATACTTACATACATATCTACATACACACACATACATGCAGACATACATACATACATACATACATACATACATACATACATACATACATACATACATGTATGCATACATACATATACATACATACATACACACACATACATACATACATACATACATACATGCATACATTCATACATACATACATACATACATACATACATACACACACATACATACATACATACATACATACATACATACATACATACATACATACATACATACATACATGCGTGTGTGTGTGTCTTTGCGTATGAACAAACACAGATTCACGAATATGTCATCGTAATAATTATGGAGATAAAGGGGTCTACAGTTAATTACTACATAATTGCAATATCAACGT
>NW_021824835.1:55000-65983 GCF_006345805.1 Octopus sinensis | reverse complement strand
TACTTGGTTGGAAGATTTTAGAGTACAGAGAGGACGAAGTGATAAGCGTGGCGTATCACAGCAGATTGGTATGGGTGCTCTGTGATGTGGTGCGCAGGAGTGTGTTGGCGTGTTGGAGTTGGTGTGGTGGGGTGAAATGTGGTGGTATGGAGTGTGGTGTGTGCGGAGGCGTGCGGGAAGGCTGATAGGGTATGTCGAGGGGTTGTGTGTTGTTGTAGTGGGCCTACAAGAGATTTCTGCTGCCTTGACATTTGCCTTTCCAAAGTCTGTTAATAAATCTAAAGACACCAAACTGTCTCAGCCTGCCGTTGGTAGTTTCTGTGTCAACACCGAAGATATATGACCGATGTGAATAAGTACAGAATAGTGATAATTATAGTACTGGTGGTGGTAGTGGTGGTGGCGGTGGCGATCGTTGTGGTAGGATGCTGGTGATGGTAGTGGCGCTGGTGCTGCTGGTGTCGAGGATGGTGGTGGTGGTGGTGGTGGTGATGGTGATGTTGTTGTTGGTGGTGGTGGCGATGATGATGGTGGTGATGGTGGTGGCGGCGGTGATGGTGATTTTGTTGTTGTTGGTGGTGGTGATGATGATGGTGGTGATGGTGGTGGTGGCGGTGATGGTGGTCATGGTGGTGGTAGTGTGGTGCGGGTGATGCTGGTGTCGAGGGTGAGGGTGGTGATGGTGGTGTTGAAGGTGATGGTGGTAGTGGTGGTGGTGATGGTGTTGTTGATGGTGGTGGTGGTGGTGGTGACGGTGGTGTTGGTGGTATATGTGATAGTGGTAGTGTTGGTGGTTGTAGAGATTGTGGTATAACTAATAGTGGTAGTGGTTATAGTACTAGTAGTAGTGGTGGGGACGGTAGAGGTATTAAGTGGTGGTGGTTGTGACTTTGTGGTAGTGCTGTTGTATTTCATTGTTGTTGCGAGTGGTGGTGGCATCGGTGTTGTTAGTTTAGAAACAAGCAGGAGCAGTAGTAGTAGTAGTAGTAGTAGTAGTAGTAGTAGTAGTAGTAGTAGTAGTAGTAGTAGTAGTAGTAGTATTAGTAGTAGTAGCAGTAGTAGTTGTAGTAGAGGAGCATTCTGTCTGTTACGACGATGACGTTCCCAGCTGGTATCATCAACAGGACAGCCTGCTCGTGAAGAGCACTCCACAGACACTCGTAACCCTTAACGTAGTTCTCAGGGAGATTCAGCGTACCACAGAGTGTGACAAAGCTGGCCCTTTGAATTACAGGTACAACTCATTTTTGCCAGCTGAATGGACTGGTGCAATGAGAAATAAAGTCTCTTGGTAAAAGACACAATGCGTCGCCCGGAATTGAACTCACGACCTTACAATCTTCTGAGTCGAATGTCCTAACCACTAAGCTACGCGCCTTCACGAAGTAGTAGTAGTACTGGTGGTGGTGGTGGTGGTCATCGTCGTGGTGGTGGTGGTGGTCATCGTCGTTGTGACAGTATTGGCGGTAGTCTTATTAGTAGCAGCAGATACAGACCGAGTTTTCTTGAGCACTGGTATCTAATGTAAATATTATGCATTTTCCAAAATGTCCTTTCTCCCTTTTCCTCTTTTCACACAAGATTGTATGGAATCGAGGATAATCTGGCTGCTATTTCTAGCACAAGATTTCATCGCACAATGGCTCACTCATTGACCCACTTTTGTTGTTGTTCCTGTTCTTGTTGTTGATACTGTTTTGTTTTTATTGCAACGTTTATTACAACCAGTGATATTTTTCTTCAGTGCCTCTTTTACTTTGAAGAGGTCACGGAAGGATTTGATGGAGCCTTAATGGCTGCTATTAACGATAGAAGTAATAGTAAGGGGTGGGGGAGAAAGAGTTGTTGTTGATGGCGGTGATGGTGGTGGTACTTGTGGTGGTGGTGGTGGTGGCGCTGACAATGAAGGTGGCTGCGATGGTTATGGCGATGGTGTTGGCGGAGTGAGTGGGGGTGGTGGTGATGTTGGTCATGGTGGTAGCAGTGGTGGAGAAAAATGACAATGGCTTTGGTTGTGATAATGTGGTAGTGGTATCTGAAGTGATAGTGTTGGTAGTGGTGGTGGTAATGACAGTGAAGCTGAGACCAGTGGTAGTAGTAGTAGTAGTAGTAGTAGTAGTAGTAGGAGGAGGAGGAGGAGGAGTAGCAGTAGTAGTAGTAGGAGGAGGGATGTGGAAAAGGAGGAGTAGCAGTAGTAGTAGTACAATAGTAGTAGTAGTAGTAGTAGTAGTACAATAGTACAGTAATAGTAGTAGTAGTTGTAGTAGTAGTAGTAGTAGTAGTACAATAGTACAGTAAAAGTAGTAGTAGTTGTAGTAGTAGTAGTAGTAGTAAATGCAGTATTTGATGTTGATATTTCTGGTTGTAGTTAAAAGAAGCCGTGGGTGTTGGAGGATCGATCCTTCTGGATGGTGTTTACGATCCGTTGATCAATCTTGATCGAGGACAAACAAATGTAAAAGAAAAGCGAGTTTCCGTCGGCGCTAACACGCTATCCTAAAGATAGTGTATAATATGACACTAATGCTAGTGTAAGAAAACTCTCGCTCGAAACGAATCTACCCATTCAAATCATGACCAACCACCTCAGAGGCTTTCCCCCACGGTACACACGCGCACACACAGAGGCACATATAAAGTGTGTATATGAATATTTTAAAATACATATTATGTATGCACATGCACTCATGGCAGTGTGTGTGAGTATATTCCATAATTGTCAATCATTATTGTTACATAGCTATTATGTAAGTAAACTTGAAGTAGACAATTGTGTCGGCCAGAAAACCAGAGAACAACCCCATTTCTGTGTGTGACTGTGTGTGTGTGTGTGTGGGTCTGTCTGTCTGTCTCTCTCTCTCTCTCACTCTCACTCTCCCGTTTATTCTCTTGCACACGCACACACATACAAACACGTACTCAAACAAACGCATATACACTTTCCCTCAGTCTGTCTGTGTCTGTCTCTCTTTCTCTCTCCCTCACACACACGCACACATATACACACACAAACACACACACACACACACACACACACACACTCATTATGTCTCTTGGGTATTGTTTTATTTTCTCTGAAGTGAGATCTTTCAAGGAGTCGGGTAGAGAGAGGGGTAGAGAGAGAGAAATAGAAAGAAAGAGAGGGACCAGGAGAGAGAGAGAGAGGAGGAGGAGAAAGAGAGCAGGAGGGAGATTGCAGGAGAGAGAGGCAGACATAAAGAGAAGGTAGGGGGCAGAGACAGACAGACAGAAAGACAGAGAGAGGAAATAAGAGAGAAAAAGCCAGAGAATGGGAGGGAGAGAGAGAGAGAAAGAATGACACAGACAGTGAGAGAGAGGGAGAAGACCGAAAAGGAGAGAAAGAGAGAGAGAGAAGACTTAGCTGTTGTGGGAGTTACATAGAGGTATGAGTTACATAGAAAGAGAAGTGGGTGATATGATAGCCGGTGTGAGGAACGGCTTGGCAGGGTAATGTGGATTTAACGAATTAGTTTGCTTTTCAAAAAAGGTCAGGCACAGACAACAAATTATTTCAATATATATGTGTGTGTGTGTGTGTGTGGTGTGTGTGTGTGTGTGTGTGTGTGTGTGTGTGTGTGTGTGTGTGTGTGTTCACGATAAAATAAAATATTTTTGGAAATTTTTACAGCTGAAAATACTAAAAATAACATGAAACATAATAAAAATATAACAAAATAAGATAAAAGAAACGGCAAAAATAGCAAGAACAATATTATTAATCTCAATAGCAATAAAATAGCCACAACAACAACGATAACTACAACAACAACAACATTAATATTGAAAACCATGATAACGACGACCATGTTTATAGATATATATATATATATAACTTTTTCATGCACTTTTTTTTACCCTGGTTAAAGTACTGTTGTTGTTGTTGCTGTTGTACATTATAGAATAATAGATAAAAGAGAAAACAATAGCAATAATGATGAGGATGATATTAATAACTATAATAATAATGATGATGATGATGATAATAATAATGATGATAATAATTTCTTTATTAATAATAGTATCATTTGACTGATGGCGATGATGATTATAATGATCATGATGGTTAGTTATGATGATGATGATGATGATGATAATGATGGTGACGACGATGGTGGTGATGAATGAATGAAACGGGTGGGCAATAGTTCTAGTGGTGGCGGTAGTTGTGAGGTGATGTTGATGTCAATAATGGTGATGACTTTGATGATGGTGATGATGATAATAATGATGCTGATGACGGTGATGATGATGATGATGATGATGATGATGATGGTGATGGTAATGATGATGATGATGATGGTGAATGCTAAAAATATCAGATAAAAGCGAAATACCTACCCAGACACATTTACAGAAAGTGCGCGAGAGAGAGAGAAAGAGACATTGAGACAGGGGAAAGAGAGGGAGTGAATGACAGAGTAGGTATGGGTGGGAGGACCGGATGAGAAACAGTATTTTAGACAGATATGTTGGGTGGAATAAAGAAAGGAGGACAGAATGAAATTGGAAGATAAAGACATCCAGGGATAGACAGATATAAAGAAGCAGATAGATAGATAGATAGATAGATTGATAGATAGATAGATAGAGAGAGAGAGCGACAAAGAGAGAGTGATGGTGTAATAGGAATGAGCAGAATGAGAAAGAAACATAAGCGAGTAGCCATTTCTTTTCACAAAATGGCCAACACCACGTGATGGCAGAAAAACATAAAAAAACCAAGATGGAAGATGAAGCAGATTTAATATGCAATAAAGTTACTAACCATTCAGAATTTTAACTCGTAATTCTACAATCATTATTATTATTATTATTATTATTATTATTATTATTATTATTATTATTATTATTATCATTTTCGTTTTACGCTTTTCCTTTTTCCCCCCTTTACGTTTTCTATTTTAATTTTTTTTTTATTTTTTCAAATTTTTATTGGTTTCATTTTTCGTTCTTCGGAAATTATTCTATCCTACAAGAACAACAACAACAACAACAACAAAAACTAATTCCATTCAATGTATTTCAATATTCCATCATCGACTGATTTCGTAATTTGTTCTTGGGATTGTTTTGCTCTTTATTTATTTCATTTTTTCTTTTAAAAATTCATTTTATGTCTTTTTTTTCTATACAGTTTATTACCACTGCTGTTGTTGTTATTGTTATTATTAGCAGAAACTTTATATTTATATACACGCACATATACATACACATATGCATACATACATTCATACATACATGCATACATACATACATGCGTACATGCATACATACATACAAACCTATATGCATGCATGCATATATATATATATACATACACACACACACACAATCTAACTATCTATCTCTCTATCTATTTCTATATATATCTATATATATTTGTATGCTTGGATGTATATATGCAGGCATGTATGGATATATATGTATGCATGAATACGTGTGCATATATATATATATGTGTATATATATATATAGTGAGAGAGGAGACTGAGAGAGAGACTTATACATATCTATGCTTATGTAAAATATATGTCTATTTGTATATATAAGTATAACAATTTGTATATACAATTGAATACACACATGCGCGTACACATATATGCGCGCACACACACACATACACGCACACACACAAACACAGACATACAAACACACACATACTTGTATAAATAAAGACAATGCGGTATTACACTTATATCTTATCTTTTACTTCAAACATTCGATTGCGGCCATACTGGAGCACCGCCTTGAAAGATTTTTGCCGAACAAATCAAACCCAGTAGTTCTGTATTTTTTTTTAGGTCTAATACTTATATTTTTTCACTGTTTTCGCCGATCCACGAAATTACAGACAAACCAACACAGTTGGGCATATGGGAAAGGAAATACAATCACACACGCACTGACAGACAGACACACTCACACACACATTCACACACACATATATATGTACATATTCATACGACGGGCTTCCACACAGGCTCCGACTGCCAAATTCACTTACAAGAGGAGATTTTTTGATGTAGTCTTAGCTCCGATCAGTTGAAACTGTTTCTGCTTGTATTTCATCCAGGGAATAGCTGCTAAATTGCTCTACGATTTTAGTGTTAAGCATAAGGATGATAACCCGAATGAGGTAAGCAGAGGCTCTATGTGTAATCAGGGGTACGATATTATAAAAAGGTATTATTTAGCGAATGAGATGAATGTTGTTAAGTTGTTAAATATTATAACTATAAACAATTAAATTATATTTACTGATATTATTTGCATTGAACTCAATTTCCAGTTACCGAAGACATGCAATCTGTGCGTCGCAGAAATTACGAAAATCTTATTGTATCATCAGAATTCATTCTCTCTTACAAAAATAAAAAGAACCTCTTCGTAATAAAATATAGAATTCAATGAGCAGCGTATAATTAATTCTTTCGGATTTTGTGAGCCTCGGTCCTCCATACGAAGTAATTTCATATGAAAATAACGACAAAAAGCAATAATATGCAAGTAAAATTTATTGTCATCATTTACGACAATCATGTATGAATAAGTAACAACGAAAGCTAAACTAGTTTCTAGAGAAACAATGGAGTCACTATTTTGAATTCTGCTCAGTTCTAGATAGACAACTCCTTTTGCACACAATATATAGATTTAGCAATTGTCATATGAGGAATAATAATAAGAGACACCATTAAACTTAAAATAAAGTCTCTGAAATTAAATGCTGGAATGTGAAGTGCATAATGAACGCACACGTATATTTGTTATTCTTTCACAAGATTAGTATTGATAGTCACTTCGAAGTTTCAGCCTGCTTAGCCTTCATCCGATTCAACATAAAAACAGACATTAATGCGCGTGCGCACACACACACATGAATTTTCACCAACCGCCCCATATTACATTCTAGCAGCTACGGCGATCTAGAGTTTGTATCCATCTTACAAACATCACTATTCGAATAGCTCCGATGCACTCAACATCGTTGGTTTTTAGATAGAACAGATAACGAATGAGACAATATAATATCACCACAACTGAACTTCCTTCACATCGAAGACAATTCATCATCACCGCAACAATAAACACACACACACACACACATCTTATTAACATGAATAAAACCAATCTTCTCTGATCATCACGTTTTGACCAATACATTCTTAGCAATCAAAATCATTTGGCCAATACTTCCAGAACTTTATATTGGTACCACCTACCGATTATTATTACACCAGACTCATACATCAATGAAGAAAAACACTTTTAGAAACTTCAAAAAATCTCGGTATAAGAATTTCCACTTAGGATTAGAATCAAGGCTTCCGGAAGACAATACAAACATCACAAATATGACAGCTGCTGAACACACTTTGGACAAAATAATTATAGACGGATCAACAAAAATATTCCCCTCAAGGCAACATGAAAATAATGCAAGGATTACACTTCAGAAATAAACACCCTTGTAAAAACCAGACATGGCCTCAAAATTAAAAGATCAAAACCACAAAAACCACTGTACTATTCAGTGTCAGACAACTTCACACGGGTCTCGCAAAAATTCATAAATAGAAATTTAGTAAACAATTATATCCAACACTAACGAAAAACGAACTGAAGTTAAATAAGACTTTTTAGATTTTCGAGAAAACGTGGAATAAATTTATAAATAATTGCATGTAGATATTGAGTTGGACTGGAAAAAAATTGAAGGCGCCCGTGGGCCACAAAACCGCATCTCCTGTAGACACAAGCTTTCTAATACGGGCAGCCTTCGTTTTTTTTTTTCTCTGCAAAAGTATTTTTTCAGCTCAGTATTTACATGATACAGGCAGCGAAGTGGCAGAATAGTTAGCACGCCATGCAAAATGCTTAGCGGCATTTCGTTCGTCCTTACGTTCTGTGTTCAAATTCCGCGGAGGTCGACTTTGCCTTTCATCCTTTCGGGGTCGATAAAATTAATGTCAGTTGAGCTCTGGTATCGATATAATCGACTATCCCCTCCCCCAAAATTTCAGGCCTTGTGTCTATAGTAGAAACGAATATCTATATGCCAATATTCATAGCTGTATGTGTGTTTCGAGACTCACTGCTCCCCAAAAGAATCAAAGTGAACTGGTTTGTAGAATAACAATAGTAGCGATCATGTCACACTACATGTCACTATAATAACTTCAGATTCTATTTCCACACTGCAGCATTAAACAAACGCCCTTCTCTGACATTTTCGAAACTCAACCACAAAAACCATAAACACCCACACAAAAAAAAGACAACGAATACAAAACGGAAAATAAGCGCCTTCACAGGCATGGCTGCGTGGTTACGAAATTTGTTTTGTAACTACGAGGTTTCGGGTTCAGTCCCAATGTATAACACCTTTGATCAAGTGTCTTCTATGATAACCCCGGGCCAACCAATGCTTTGTAAGAGGATTGATACACGGAAACGATGTGAGAGCTCGTCGTGTGTGCGCATGTGTTTATGTGTCTGTTTGTATAGGGCGAAACAAAATATATTTTGTTGGACTCATGAATAATGATTAAACATATTGATACTCAGACTTCTAACTTTTGAGTTCTTTATTCTAAGTGAACTGATCATGTTTCTATGAACGTGTTGCCCCAAGAAAAATGAATGTATATACGAATACATGTGCGTATGTACGTTTATATGCATGTGCATACGTAGCATATATGCATATATATATACGTACTTAAGTATGTATAAATGTATGTGTGCGTGTGTTGTATCACTATGCTCACAGTGAGAAATACTAGCGAGGTTAACAAATTCATTCGTATCTACAACGAATGGACGCCAAAAATGACCCTGGATTAGGCAGAATGTGATTACATGCCGGCCCAATAACCGACTTGTTCAATAACAATATTCACAGACAACATCATGTATGTCAATGCATGCGCGTTAATACACCCACACCCACACCCACACCTACACGCACACATACAGACACCTTTGCATAAATACAGACAGATATACTTACATATATATACATACGCACAAACGCGTGTATACTTATTTACATACACACATGCAGATGTATTCATAGGATGCGATTGTCCATACATTTATAATGTATGTATGCACGCCCCGATGTCTAACAGTTCCCGTGTTTGTGTGTGCGCTTGTGTGTGTGTGTGTGTGTGTGTGTGTGTATTTCTCTTGTGGAAGTCGAAGTCGCTTGCAATACGAAGCCTCATAAAGCAAAGCTGGACAGAGAGAGAGAGAGAGAGAGAGAGAGATAGGACGAGATAGTGATAGAAAGAGAGAAAGAGAGCGAGAGAGAGAGAGAGGGTTGAAGGAGGGATGGATAGAAAGAAGTAAGAAGAGAGAAGGAGTGAGAATAGAGAGAGCGAGAAGAAAGCTAACTAAAATGGCGGCGACAGACAAGCTTTTTCATGGTTATTTTAACGGTGACAAAATCCTGTGATAGATTCTGCCAAACTATCGGAATGCCCTCTGGCGGGAAGTTCACAATTTTAGATTTTTTCTTTCTTTCCGGATGCGGTAAATGGCAATCACTTCCGCTACGTCAACGATTGAACTATAATTACTTAATTTACACCCTTAACCCGAAACAATATATATATATATATATATATATATATATATATATACAGAGAGAGCGAGAGATAGATAGATAGATAGATAGATAGATAGAGAGAGAATAGAGAGAGAAAGAGAGAGTGTGAATGACTGGATACATACATACATACATACATACATACATACATACATACATACATACATACATACATACATGCATGCATGCATACATACATACATACATACATATATATATATATATACATTCATACATACACTTACGAAGTTTTCATATGTTTTCTAATCCTTTATATGCACACACAGACACACATGCGCACACGCAAATACACATACACACTCATGTATGTATGTATATGACATACGTGTATCTATATCTGTGTATGTGCACGGGTGTATGTAGTATAATTTCTTTTGTTCGATGCTCAAGCGATTCCGCATTTCATTGCCCGACAAAATAATCCATTTACACTTGCCTTCAGTTATAGCCCCAGCACTTACTTCTTTCTCGTCCTCACTCTCGGACAAAGTGCAAAAGGCACCCCTGTTCTAAGCAAATGAATTTTTGTAATTCAAAACCTTTTACGCTCCTTTTAGAGATTGAAATAACAGAGAACCTTATCTGTGGGAATTTGGGAAGGAAGGATGAAGATAAGGAGGGGTATGAGAGCCACAAGGAATAGAGTAAACTCATTGTGAAGTCACTGTGGAGTGCAAGCGTTGTCTACCACTCACGTCTTACATCAATTCTGATCGACTTATCAACCCTTGATTAAAAGGATTTCACACATGACCATCTCCTTACTTTCGAGAGGCGGAATATCTAGAACAACTTGATCTAATGTGTCACCCTACTTTCTAATGATTTGCAGAAACACACAGTTAATATATTTGATAATTTTGGTCGGAAAAATGAACTCAGATCAATGTTACGTACGTTTCGATCAACGAACGTCATTTGCTTCATATTACATGCAAAAATTGTGCAATGGTATGCAATACATTTAGAGTTCATTACTTCTTCAGACATTGTAAGTTGACTGAGAATCAAATTATATCAAAAGATGTGTATGTAATACGAAACAACTGGAATCGTTTTCCAAACCGTACGTAACCTGACATCTCTTTTCCCCAAATTTAATTTCATTCAGTCAGCGAACATTAAACCATACTTATTTGATATACATACCTTAGATTGGTAAAATGCTTCTTTAATAATCAATCGAAGTATAACCAATCGTTCATTGGTCAATCAAAAGGTCTAACTTTTACACTGCTATTTGAACACTTTGCTAGCCAAACTCATGCTTGAAGTGCTTTTGAGATGATTGTCTGGATTTTGCTTATTACTTCATACACACACACACA